>NW_027279834.1:247500-500567 GCF_046629955.1 Centroberyx affinis | reverse complement strand
CACATCAAAAGGAGATATAGTTTATTAATGTACAAGTTACATGACTCATAAATTATTACTGAGAATTACTAGAACCATAGGTCTATTGAGGTCTTTAGACCACAATGGAAACACTTGGTCTGTTAAGAAGGAACAGGTGAAGAAGTTTTTCCAGGTTGTCCCTCTGGATGCTTTGCAACTCCATGTTTGTCTCTGGACACTGTTTTCCGGTCTGGTAGTCAAGTTATCAAGCTGCTGACATGAACAATCGTTTGGAATATGGAATATGCTGAATATATGCATGTGTGAAATATTTAGAAATGGGATAAATGCAATGTGTACTAAAGATATATATATACTAGAAGATATATATATGTATCAGGATAGAACAGAGTTATAAAAGCTTTCGGTTGGGGGTTGTAAAAACTGGCTGTAAAATAATTAATACCGTCTGATCTCTTCCCCAAGAGACAGGAGAGAGAAAGGGCAGATCTCACCATTTAATAAAGCTGGTACAACATATCTTAATGTTGATACCTGAGCACAAATAAGACATCATTTGAGATAAGGTTTTCTCTCTAGATATAAAGAACACAGCTTTATATCAGTGGTTTATGTATTCAATCAATTTTAAAGAGCAAATTTCACACCACTAACAGATATCTGATAATATTATGGCATTGTGATTTATGGTTACTAGATTACACACTTTAATAACCCTTAACAAAGGAGTATTTTTGTGTAATTGCACTACAATGACACTCATACACATACAGAGTATCTATCCATAAATTGATAGGATTCATAACTTGATACTTTGTACAGTAATATACTTTGGTCTGAAGATGTGATGATAGGGTATATCTGATAGGACCGCCTGCTTCTTGTCTGATAGGAGTGGGAACATCATCATTGTCCAATAGCATTCTTTCATCTTTGGCAGCATTTCTAAAAATACAGGTCAGGAGTCAGAGCCTAAATTGGATCCCAGTTTTGCTTTTAAGATCTCAAGACAGGAATACATTTACTCAGTTAAAGTGCAAGTTGAAAAAGTACAAAGGAAAAATTAAAGAAACTGATAATCCACATGACAAACTTCATATTCTTCATCCAACTTGAATTGTTAACATCAACTTCATATGTTTTGACTACTGTTGGACCACATTGTGTTCTCTGTACTTCTGGGCAGCAGGATAAAAACTTATATATATAATATATATATTTCTATATTTGATATAGTTGTAATATAGTTAATAATTTACTTAAAAACGTAACCTAAACTTTAATAACTGATAACTTCACAACATAATGTACAGTGTTAATAAGTGTTGATTTTTCACTGACAATTACTTTGTGTTATGGCTCTGGGGTGAGTGTTCAAAACTATCTAACAATATTAAACTAAACCGACAGAGTTAAATCAACACTGACGATTTTGCTGCGTTCAGTTTCATTAAATGTAAATTTGAATGATCTTAAATGCCTTCCTCTTGTCCTAAGACATCTACTTCTCTTTCTGTGAAGAAGCACTTTGGGCAGCAGAAGGCACAGATGCCTCTCCAGTCATGAAGAGTTGGCATTAGGACTATTGTGTTACAGATGGGCTGGGAGTGTTTTCTAATAGCCACTTTTAGATAAGAGCCACCTTACATCCACAGACAGGAAAGCAGACACACACATATTTGCATGCATGCAAAGGCACACACACGAACACACACACACACACACAAGCCCATCTACACAAGAGCAAACCGAGGCCGACAGAACAACTACTGAGCCCATCAGCTCTCAACTGCCCTGGCTGTAAAAGAACCATTCACTTTGCTTCCATTCATACACAAATGTGACGGAGGTTAACTCAGTGGGCGATGCTGTCAGACCTCTAGTTAACAGGCAAAGAGGTTACACGTGGATATGGAGGATGGAGGCTAAATAAAAAAAAGAAATAAAAACATCACTTTTTTAAATTACAGGAGCTCTTTTTTATGTATATTTTTATTTGGTTTAAGTAAAGTGGTAAGCTAAAAAACAAAATGCCTTCAGATTTATAGGAAGCAGTTTTACTGAAAACATCATTGGTCTGTTAACACAAACTCTGTGTGGGATGTATTATTAAAACAAATGTAAGGCAATCACATACCAATAATTGACATTGGTGATTATTACAAGACATTACAGGTGAAATTTTGCAAGATTTCAGCAGATGAATATTTTTAGATCTACTTCTACATCGTCAGTGCTAAGCGCTCATCACTGTGATGTTTTTACGCTGCACTTCCCAGATCACCTGTCAATCAGACAGGTGATCTGTGTCCAGTACTGTAATATCTTTTTCCTTGGATTTTCGGTTGATGAAGTTTGAGTTTCTGTAGGTGGCGCTCTTTTCTTTGTCTGTTCAGCCAATGGTGGCTATTGCTGCTCAGTAGTTCTTCTTCTATTTATTCCAAACAAACCACTGTGGCTGCTGCCGGATTATTACTTTATTTTTACTAAGTAGGCCTATTAGGTATTTCACCATGTTGAAACCTAGTTGACCCTCCTTGATAGATGCAAGTGCCTGACATGGAGTACAAGAGGGCCAGTGTGTCAGCCAAGTTATATATTTGACCATGTATCCCTGGAGACATTAGGGTAAGAATAAAATCCCCCAAAATCCATAGCAGATAGGGCATAATAAAGCCTGTTGTTCTCCTCCTGTCTGTGTCCTATTGTTGCATCTATTCTAATATCTGTTTCTGGTTTCTTTTGTCGTATCTATTGTCATGCCCTAGTCTTGTCCTGATTGGCCTAATGGACCGCAGGGGAATAGAATACTTCCTGGTTGAGCAGGGGTGGGTGTTCAGGGTTGCAAGGTTCAACCTCGTTGCAAATGAGTTGATTAATGACGGCCGTCACAACTGAGACGTCGACATAATAAGGAGGACAGGAGGGAGGAGTGGAGGCGGAGAAGAGGAGGGAAAGGAGGGCAGGCAGGAGGAGGGGGGCTGAGATTGGGGTGATTATTAGTTAGCACAGTAAACAGTGAGATGACAACACAATAAGGTGAGGCTTCAGGGGAGAAGTGGAAGAGGGGAGGAGGAGAAAAGGAGGGAGAGGGGAGAGGAGACACATAGCTAATTAGTGCTAAGCAGAGGTCTGTGAATGAGAGGAGGGGACAGACACACGTAGGGCCGGCAGAGACACAAAGACAGGGGCAGTGCTGGGGCGGCGGAGCGGCGGCGGGAGAGAGGAGTTAAACATCTGTTGCTCTGTGGGAGACCTAGACGGGTCTTCAGGGTGGGGTTCCCAAAACGCTCACAGTCCAAATATGTTCTTCATTTAACACAAAAACCTCATGTATGAGTCTGCAAACTGTAAACTCTTTTATGAAACTAGGGTTTGTGAATCAGTCTTCTTTGTGGGAAAATTTGGGAGAGTGGGAAAGCGGTTTCTCTTCCCCAGTAAACTGATAAGTTCCAAAAATGAAAGTTTCTGATGATTAAGCTTAATGGCCAATTCAAGTGAAACCCAGGCTAGCCTTGGACAACACAAGGTAAGACAGGGCAAAAGAGGACAGGACAGGGATATTATGGGTGATGGTGCACTTTCATCACCTACTGTAAATGTAAATGGGGTCATTAACAGGTTTTTACGAGACTAGTTAATTCAAGAAAGTACTCGGTAAAAAAGGAAATTCTAGATAATATTGTATATTAAAAGACTTGCCCAGACAAGGTATCACAAGACAAACAAGGCTGGATAACACTGCTGTTGGATGAAAACTGAGATGAAAGAAAAGCCATATTCTCAGATGGACACTAATGCATTTTTTTTTTTTAATTAAAGAGCGCATTACCCATCAAATTATGGACCCTTTTTAATCCATCCAGGACAAAGTAAACCTCTAAAATCACCTAAAAACATAAAAATCACCAAAACTGGGGGGGTTACAAGGTTTTCACACATCAGCAGCAACAAATTCAAAGCTTAAAAACAATATCGAAATATGGCAGGTATCCATATAAAGGCCTTCAAAACAAATGATTTGTACGCAGCATGGACAGGTATAACAACATGAATATAATCTGATTTATTACGTTTCTTTATCCCCTTTGGTTTCTTTAGCATTCAGATGTAAAGATATACCTGTGTTTGAGGACAGTCAGACAGCTGAGCGATAACAACTCCTCTCCTAATCAACTCCATCCCTTCTCCTCCTCCTCCTCATCCCGTCTTTCTATGACTATTACTCTGGCTTTTTTAATCTAGTCCTCATCATTCTCTCCGTATCCCTCCATCCTTCCCCAGTGGAGAGCGAAAAAGACATTAAATCTGACAGTTCAATTAGCCTTGTGGCGCACTGACACTCCCACCAATTCATGTTTGCTGGGTTTAATCAGAGCTCTCTCTGTGTGTGTGTGTGTGTGTGTGTGTGCGTGTGTGTGTGTGTGTGTGTGTGTGTGTGTGAGAGAGAGAGAAAGAGAGCGGCAGGATGAAAGGAAACACATAATTCTTTATCAGCACCTCACCTGACCCTGTCACTTCACCTCTCCTCTCCTCCTTCACTGCTTCATTGCTCCAGAACCTGACGATGCAGAGTTGTAACACAACTTAATTGTGCAAGTAATGAGTGGTTTATTACAGAAGAAAAGGCCAGAAGGAGAACCTTATAACTCTATATAGGTTGCAGGTTTCTAGAAGTCACTGCATAGTCCTCTGTCGGGAGGTAGTAGTTTCTCTGTCAGAGCATATTTAAATTACTTGTAGGGTGATTTATGGGTTTGAGGCAATTCTGATTAAAGTGGTAATCTTTGAGATTATTGTTTTTATGATTTTGGCGACATCTTTGGTGCTAAGTGATGGTTGCTGTGGTGTTTCTGCTCTGCACTTCCCAGAGATCACCTGTCAATCAAACAGTGTCACCAGTACTGTGACGTCTTTTTCCTCAGATTTTTTCCTTGAAAGACCAACCCGACACAGGTAGAATAGAAATGTAAAAGCTTTCATGAACTGGCTATAGATTGAATCACTGTTGTGTTAAATCAATTGACAATAGAGAGAAGCAAAACGGAAATCTATTTATATGAAAATGTCATGGATTATTACTTCAAACCCAACAACAACATGTGTCATTTTATTAGACCTGTGGACCACAAGGGTAATTCTGCTTTCAGTATTTTTTTTATTGATCCTGGTAATAATATGTTTTTTACTGTTGACTCTTTAAGTGCAATATTTACATCAAAGGATTATCATGAGGCAAAGAAAAAAATTGCCTGCTTTTAATTTTGAGTCTTTATTAAAACATGTTCACTCAGTGATAGGAAAAAAAAACACTCACTTCACTGCCCCATTGCTTACACTTGTGACTATTTCTTGTGTATGTTCTTCCATACATGAGGAAGAGTGCGTTGGAGAGGCTATCTAGGGGTTAACAGGGGAATTAGCTTTGCTTTAATTGGTCGTTTTGACAGAGGAGGGGCTGACAGGCTGAGAGGAGGGGCTGTCACTGGCTGATTTATATGTCCTCCCGCGCCGAACACGAGGTTTCATTTCCCTAATTAGAATCTCCCTTCCCCTCGTTTTCTTTTCTCTCTCATTCTTCTTTTGCTTCACCTTCTGCCACCGTCTCCTCTCTTTCTACCCTGCCTTCACTTCTGTCTTTGCCCCTGTCACCAGTCTAATGCGAGTCATAACAAATTAAGTGTAATGGTATTCATGACAAATTAAGTGTAATGGTACTCATAACATATTAATTAGTTACACCAATATGCAATGAATAACCAGTTGTCATGATTAATTAGCTACATTAGTGGCCACATGAACTATCTATTCATTGATGAGGAGTGATTATTCTCAATGTGTCAGTCTCTGGACTTTCAGAACTAAAGAGAACCTTTTTACACTGCTCTCAGCCCTAATTTAACCAGCCTCTTAGCCTCTAAGGTTTCACACGCTGAAAAGGGAAAACCTTCAGTCCATTTTGGGGTTATTAGACCTGTTCTGGCTCAGGTAGCCCTGATTTTGCTGGGTTAAAAATGGAATTACAGGGCTTTTTGGACTAGTGTGAAAAGGGGATAAATTAGCCTTGGGGCAACTCTTAACATAAGAGAAAGGATAAACCTTGGTTAAGGACAGTGTGAAAAACATGATATGTTGAACAAGACTGAGCCCAGCACACTGACATGTTATGAGTGGGAGGAGCAGGGAGTGGAGAGCAGTAGAAAGGAAAGGGGGAGTACATGTTAAGTGTAATAATTTATGAAAAAGACAGCAGTCTGTCCTACATGGGATTAAAATCTCCCAAGGTCACAGGTCTGGGATGTCACACAAATGCATGTGCATGCATGCACACAGTGTATGCACAAAACACTCACACACACGCCTGTTCAGTTACTGAGCTGCTTGTACACCTGCTCTAATGCCTGTAAATGAGCACCTAATGATGTGTGTGCAGCTATTTGCTTATCCATATCAGTCCCACAGCTGCTTGTGTTCACACACACACACACACACACACACACACACACACACACACACACACATGCATGGGATCAATCTTTTACTTGCTCCAAATTACTAACGCAAGTTATCCTAAAGCAGAAAGTGGGTCAGTGGGAAACAGATGTGAAATTTCCCAGGCTGATTTGGCTTCAGTAAGATCATTTTTTCATGCCGTTTGTTGAATGTAAACACCCTGGTAAACTGAATGTGTGTAAATAAGACAATGAGTCGAAGAGATGAGTTGGCACAGTACACACACACATATGAAAAATGAATACCTTAAAAAATGACATAACATATGCAAAAGATGGGCTGGTTGTGATACATTCTTTGTCACATTCAACACACTGCTATTTTTAACCCTCTTTTCATACATGTATATATAGGATAAGTATAGCGTGAACACATGTTGTGTTATTTCAAGTGTTCAGCTATCCACAGATGGTGCAAGCAGAAGCCCATTTTTCTCATCCCTCCTCATCTCCCCTCCTCCCTCCATTCTTGCCTATTGACGTGATAATGGCTACAAATTGATGAAGCCATTGAGTGTGCCGGTGACACAAGGGTGAGTGGGGACACAAACTCTCCGCCACCCAGTAACACTCATTAATCAGACCTCTTCAAACCCTTATCCTTCCCTGACTCACTGCAGTAAGTTCATACTCTCTGTCTGTTCCTGTCTGTGGTTGTTTCTCCCTGTCAGCTTCTGTTTCTGTCTCTTTTTCTGTGTGTTGTTGTCTATCACTGTCTCCATCTCTGCCTCTCAGTTTCACTGCATCAGTCACCCCAGTGTATATTTGTTATACACAGAATGTACTTTTCTGATGCTTTCAGAAAACTCACACAGGTTAAAATTACATTGCCGTCCTCATAAAAGCTACAGTTTGAAAACTAAACTCACACACAGTGACAATGTCTGAGACCAAGAAAAGAAAAATAAGGAAAACATCTGAAATGTAACATTCACCTTTATAAATCCTTGATTCCACAAATGTGAATGTAATATTATTATTAAACTAGTTATTCTACAGTTTGAAAACTGAGCCAACACTTGATGTCATGGTCTAAGGAAGACTGACAAAAAGACCAGAAAAATTTAACATTCACTTTTATTAATCCTAAATAGGCTTAAAAAATATTCATTAGATAAAAGTGAAAATATTATTGTAGTACAACGTGCTCAGCTACAGTTTAAAAACGTAATGTGGATTAATGTGGTCTGGGAAAGACAGGAGAAAAGAGAAGAATGACCTCCAAAATGAGACATTCACCTCTATTAATCCTACATGGAAGTAAAAAAAAAAATTGATTTCCCCCAAATGACAGATTGTCTGTTTCCGGTCTGGAGGTGTGCTTTCATTTAAATCACAACATAGATTTATGCCAAAGTAAATCACCAGGCCGGTGGCCAATGTGTTGACATGCACGTCCTGAACTCCCCCACTCAATAATGAAATCAGCCTTGACGCTGTGACAACTCAATACAGTCAATACAATCAACTAACTGCCAGCTCACATGGGACTTATGTGTAACGTATCGCTGCTGCCTCGTGAAAACCTCATAACCCCAATTTTTTGTGGCTTTTACTTTTTTTTGCTATAATATGAAGCTAGGGGAGCCTGTACAAACCTATTCAGACCTTGCTGTGTTGTTAATGTGTGTCAGTGAGAAAATAAGACTTTTGTAGATATTAGGTTTTTATACCCCAGCAGTGATACAGGCTTATTCATTTCAATGTCATTATTGTAGAGCTGGTGATACCAACCATTGCCACACCAAGTGCTGACAAAACCAATTAGTCATTGACTACAAATGGCATCAGAGTGGATGGCTTAGAAGACTATAAGCAGAAAAACTCTTTTTGCCGTTACGTGTCCCTGGGGAAGTATTTGCGACAGGCACACAATAGCGCTAATTAAATTGCAACAGTGAGGCCAGGATATGACAATATGGCTCATGGTCCACTTGCTTATGAGGAGGAGAGGTCACTTATAAAGATTTGGTCTCAGAATACACTACATTAAATCAAAAGAGAGAGAGAGAGAGAGAGAGAGAGAGAGAGAGAGAGAGAGAGAGAGAGAGAGAGAGAGAGGGAGAGAGAGAGAGAGAGAGATTTACATTTTGAATTTAGAGATTCATAAGTTCACACTGAACTTTGATCTTATTGACTTTAGATGGCAGTAAATCTAGGACCTGGAACAGGCCCTGGTAATGGTCCAGGTGCATAAAGATGGCAGCCTCCTAGTTTGATTGGTTTGACATCATTTGGCTCATTTCGTCCTCCTGTGAGAGATTCTACAGTACAAGATGCAGCCAGCAGGCAGCCAACTATAAGTGCTGGTGCTTTTGATTTGTTCTTCCTAGACAAGAATGACACTATCTGGAAGAGAATGCAGTTACAATCCTGGCATACGTGAAAGTCTATTACTAGGAAACTTAAGTGTTAATGCACTAAGACTTGTAATTGATTGGTAATTAATAGTGTCTTAATATTTTTTCATCCCTGACCACTCCGACCACATCTCATCTCTGAGGATCTGACATCATTTCAGTATTAATACTAGTTCTTAAGAGTTTATTGGAGTATTTGTTCAGTCAACTAATAGTCAAAGGATTTTTCAGACTGGGAATTTCTTCATTTGAGAACAGCCCTAGAAACCAATACCTCCTCCTGGGAAGTTGGTGAGAGCTGGCTCTACAAGCTAGATTTGACTGCCCCCTAGTGGCTATGCTGTCAAACTGCACACACACACACTTGATAAGCAGTTTCGTTCAAACATTGGAGTAGTTAAACAATTGGATGTCTGGAGTTTGGTCTAGTAGTGATACAGCACTAGATGAACAGTATGTGTAATGAAAGACTGGAGCTGGTCAGGTGTCAGATAAGCTGATCCACATAAGCTGATCAAGACTATCCTGCAACGTTGGAGCATCTTCAGATAGCATTTAAACCAAACAATATGAAAAAAGTAACATTCTTATGATGGACAGACAGAGAGAGGGAGTAGAATTTGCTGCAACATTTTCAGGCTGTGAGGCTTGCAGAGAATACAGAGAATGTGATACATTTTTGGGGACATTTTATTAAGCACAAACATCACAGAGGGGCTCAACATTCTATAAAAACTAGCAGGTTATTGTACAACGGTTTAGCTTTTTGATAAAACTGAAATTAGTCAACAGGTAATGACACTATGACAAGAGGTCAAAAAGTAGAATTTCAACAATACAGTTATTAGTTTCAAACCTTTTTAAGTGAGGCCAGGATTTTGACATTTATGTAAAATAATAAAATGAAACGAAACAAAATATAATAACAAAATATTTCTTAATGTGTCGCTAACAACCAAAGTATTTTGCTATGAAACAGATCAATTTCGTTTCTGAAAGGCAACAACCAGCAAAAGAATGCTGAGCCTGTCTAATATTCCTCTCCCTCCTCATCCTCCTCAAATGAGTCGATGCCCACCTCTTCATAATCCTTCTCCAGGGCGGCCATGTCTTCTCTGGCCTCTGAGAACTCTCCTTCCTCCATGCCCTCCCCTACATACCAGTGGACAAAGGCCCTCTTGGCGTACATGAGGTCAAACTTGTGGTCCAGACGGGCCCAGGCCTCAGCGATGGCTGTGGTGTTGCTCAGCATGCACACAGCCCTCTGCACCTTGGCCAGGTCTCCTCCAGGAACCACCGTAGGAGGCTGGTAGTTGATGCCCACCTTGAAGCCTGTGGGACACCAGTCCACAAACTGGATGCTCCTCTTGGTCTTGATGGTACCGATCGCCACGTTGACATCTTTGGGAACCACGTCACCACGGTACAGCAGACAGCAGGCCATGTATTTACCGTGACGAGGATCACACTTCACCATCTGATTGGCTGGCTCAAAGCAGGCGTTGGTGATCTCGCCCACAGACAGCTGCTCATGGTATGCTTTCTCAGCAGAGATGACCGGGGCATAGGTGGCCAGAGGGAAGTGGATACGGGGGTAGGGCACCAAGTTGGTCTGGAACTCTGTCAGGTCAACATTCAGGGCTCCATCAAAGCGAAGTGAGGCGGTGATAGAGGAAACTATCTGGCTGATGAGGCGGTTGAGGTTGGTGTAAGATGGGCGCTCAATGTCAAGGTTTCTGCGGCAGATGTCGTAGATGGCCTCGTTGTCCACCATGAAGGCACAGTCAGAGTGCTCCAGAGTGGTGTGGGTGGTCAGGATGGAGTTGTAGGGCTCCACTACGGCTGTGGATACCTGGGGGGCTGGATAGATGGCGAACTCCAGCTTGGACTTTTTACCAAAGTCGACAGAGAGCCTCTCCATCAGCAGAGATGTGAAACCAGAGCCAGTGCCTCCGCCGAAAGAATGGAAGACCAGGAAACCTTGGAGACCAGTGCACTGATCAGCCTATGGAGACAGAGAAAAAATTATAAAGACTGACAGAAAAAAAATGTGATTTCAATCCATGATTTAGGTCTTTACTGGTGAGTATGATTATGACAGAAAAGCAAAAGGCAATATATTGCAATATATTTCACAAACATGAAGTAGCACAATAGTAGTAAATCTCTGAAGATTACCACCCCTAGTGCCTCACCAGTTTGCGGATCCTGTCGAGGACGGAGTCAATGATCTCCTTGCCAATGGTGTAGTGTCCTCGGGCGTAGTTATTGGCTGCATCCTCCTTTCCTGAGATCAGCTGCTCGGGGTGGAAGAGCTGGCGGTAAGTTCCTGTACGCACCTCATCTGGGAAAAATAAAAGACAAAAGCAGAGGGTTGAGAAAACTCATTTATCTGTAATGGGAAGTGTATTTAGTGGAGAAAGCATTTATATAACAGTATTATTGCACAGGCTCACTGGACCACTTCATACTTCACATCCACATGGTGTGATGCTCAAAGAATGAAGTGGAAGTTGAGTGGTGGAGTAACAAGTGAATAGGGACCATTTAAACAATACATTTACATTATGAAGTAAGCCTCCTGTTGACAAATATATTGCAGTGTTCTTGCATAAGTACTTGCAATATATTGCAAGTACTTATGCATGCTTCAAATCATGCAAAATCTTGAGGATAGCTTAAAAAAATATACTGGTCTCAATTCAAAACAAAGGCTTCTTTTCTAATTTCTTGAAAAACCATAAGATACAAAGTTTTCACCTCAAAACAATGTTCAGTTTGACTATTGACCAGTAGGGTGGGCTGTTCTTTTAACAAAAAGGGATGGATGGCTGGAATGTTGTAATTTTCTCCCAGTTTTCACATAAAATCTCTAGTTTGTAGTTGTAGACATCTACAAACACTACAAGCTCCACTACATACAGGGTGAAACTACTGACCAATGACAGTGGGTTCCAGGTCAACAAAGATTGCTCTGGGGACGTATTTCCCAGCCCCAGTCTCACTGAAGAAGGTGGTGAAGGAATCATCATGGCCTCCTACAGGCTTGTGGCTGGGCATCTGGCCGTCCGGCTGGATGCCGTGCTCCAGACAGTACAGCTCCCAGCAGGTATTCCCCATCTGGACGCCAGCCTGGCCCACATGGACGGAGATGCATTCACGCTGCAAGAGAGGAGGGGAAACGGTGAACAAAGAGAAGGGAAGAGGAAGAGGGCAGGGCAGAGGTAAAGGAGAGAAGAAAATGTAGAGGCAAGATAAATGCAAAAGAGACAAGGAAAAGAGGCAAGGTTGGGAAGGCAGAGGACTGCATAATCACATTAGCCACTTCTCATATAGTTACAGTTACACTAGAAGATAGAGCAGTGAAACCAGTGAAGGAGGTCGACTTTTGCTTTGCAGGTTGTAATGAAAGGCAAAACTTCTCTTTAAATGACTCTACCAATAAATTAGGATTTTATACATTCCAGTTACAATGGTAATACCCAAAATCATAATTTTGCATCTCTGCCACTAGGTGGAAGCAGAGAGTAAGAGGGAGAAAGAGTTGAGGGCGTGAGAGGAAATAGAGAGATTTGCTGCAGCTGTCATTGGTTCTCATGTGACGATATGCAGTGGACAGACAAGAAGGGCTAAAATGGAGGGGGAGTTCAGAGCAGATCTGTGCATTTTACATTCAAACCATTAAGATGACCAATTAAAAAAGGCATACTGACACTTGTGTAACTTCTCAAAACATAGAGCTACCTTCCTTACCATTGTAATGGTAGCCTATAACTAAAAGGAACATCATGTTTTAAGTTCAGTGATCACTGTGTTGTTTGCTCACAAACAAGAGAATGGAAGGTTCATCCCAAGATGGAATTGTAAAGAAATAGCCAAGTAAGGTATTTGAAAGTTCAGGTTTTAGAAAGCCACATGGTATAAAAATTTACACATTTTACAAAATGACAAGCAATTCTGATAAAACTAGCTGGTGTTAAAATTGTACATTTAATTATTGTATTTGCATTAGCCTCTCCCTCTACACAAAGAAACAAATATTTGCCTAAAGACATGACTGGCTGGCTATACAAAACAGCATGCGAGTAGACAGGTTTGGAGCGATGTTGCCACTCTAGCATTTAAGCTTTGCTTCTATTCTTGTAGGTTACTTGTCTTCAGGCCGTTTGTCTGCTGCTATTATGCTCGTGATGTTTAACTCTCAACAGGACTACCTGGCTACGTCAAGGTTAAATTAATAAAACCTATGCTAGTATCATAATCAAATCTAAACTGGATTTGAGTAAAATCTTTGTTAATCCATTCACCTGGTCCTTGAGTATTGCTGACCACAAGAGTCTGACTGACCTTAATTTACTGCCTTATGAGGGGCACTGATAGCCAAGCTAGCAAAACCAACCAAACATTTCTACTCTAACATGACTTAAATTACAGATTACATCACTGATTTTCAAGCCTCTAAATATTTTATCTGGTTTGGTTTTCTTTCTCTATCTTGGTTGTTTGTTTGTTTTTTAAATAAAATGACACTAATTATAAAAGTATGATAATGATATCTATTTTGTCAATTTCAAAGTCCACTTTCTATGAATAGTTTGTGAGTTAAGCACTTTAGCCAGTAGCCATGTTAGCATTGATGAGCTTCAGAATGTCTTGAGCAACGTTATCTATCTAGAATTGACTTCAGGATGGCTTCCCTATGCTTCCTGATGGGCTTCAATGAGCTAATATTGACATACAACAAATAATATTCTACCCCGGTACCACCTACAATCCAGAATTTCATGTAATACTACTTTGTAATGGGGGCGCCCTGGTGGCTCACCGAGTAGGGCGCGTACCATAAGGCTCAGTCCTTCCCGCAGCGACCCGGGTTTGAATCCGGCCCGTGGTCCTTTGCTGCATGTCCTCCCCTCGCTCTCTCTCCCATACCTTCCTGTCTCTCTCTCACTATATCTCTCAAATAAAGCATAAAAAAAAAAAATACTGCTTTGTAATGAAATTCAGTTCCAGAAAGGAAAATGTTGAATTGCAGGAGCCAAAAATGTTGCTACTTTTTGTTTTTGGTCTGTATCATACAAGTACATCCACATAATTGGGCCCATAGGGACTGGTCTAAAATCATCAGCCTTACTCTCTGCACTGCCTCAACTTAACCTACTAATGGGAAAAACAGAAAACATATCATACAGTACATCAGTACATCAGTAAATAGAGACACAGTATGTCAGCAGAGTGCAGAGATAAGAAGCAGGGGAAAGCTGAAAGACAGCCATTCTCTGCATACCACCGAGACAAGGTCAACTTTACTGTAGCTTAGCTCTGCACTCCTTTACATGAGTATGTGTGTGTGTGTGTGTGTGTGTGTGTGTGTGGCCAGGAGGGCAGATAATTAGGATAGCTCCTGCCCCACTGGTGCCTCCCAGCATCAGCTGCTACAGCTCAAACGGGTTTTAAACTATCAACACCAACAGGGGAGAGAAGTAGCCTACATCCATTACTCTGCAGGCCTATGGATGCAGCTTTACTGCTCCATTGTTTGGAAATTGACTTCTGAGTTTGGTTAGGTAAATACTTCTTTGAGGTTTCATTCAACCATTTCATGTTCAGTTTGTTCATATTTAACAAGGGGGATGGAGGGGATTTTGCAGTACCACTCTGCCTATAGTTCTCTATAGTTTACACTATAGACATACAGTATATAGTTTACACGTAGGAAGGGCATTTCATATTTCATGACAGCAAGGGAGATACCACCCCATGTTCAAGCTGTCTGACAATGTGTCAGTAGCTTCTATTGGTACCATAACAATGTGTTTAGGCACAACTCCATTCCTTACGCAAGTGTTTCTTAAATTGTAGGTCATAGGCCAAAATGAGTCACCAGGCTGAGTCTGGTGCAGCATCAAATGACACAAGTAACAGCTTTTTCATTAGCGTAGGCAAGAGACTAGATGTTTGGGTCATGGATTGAAATAAGCACTGTTGAAACCACCTCCTCAATCTTTATCCCCGTATACAAAAAGGCAGACAAATTCTAGACCTCCCACCAAGCACCTTTCAACCTCCATTCCCACCTCATTCATGTCAGGCTGCTATTTTTACCCTTTGCCCCCTTGCTGTCTCTCAGAGAATGATGGACATGAGAAGGTGCTGGTGGGTGAGGGAAAGGAAAGGGAGAGAAAGGAAAGTAATGTGAGGCAAGGGGAGCAAGGGATGGGGAAGTTTGAATAAAGGGAAAATGGGAAGAGATATGATTGGGATCATGGAGAGCCTGTATCTGCAGTACTTCATAGCATAATTCCTTCTAGAAAAATTATAATTCGAAGCCATCATGGGATGCGAGAGGCAGCATGTGACAAACAATGCATGCCCTAAGACTTTAACAGATTGGTGCTCATACACCCTGTGTTTGGCCTCCTGTGATGTCACTGTCCTCTCTTGTTTTTCCCCTCAACAGAAAAGGTGACCCTGCCTACAGTGTGCCTAGATTGGCCAGGGTTGCCAGGTCAGCAGACTTCTATGCAGCAGCTATTTTAGGGTGACGTCCTGCATGCTAACCTGACACCAAGAGTGGTAAAGAGTGACTGGCATTCCACACAGCAACAGTGGTCACTGGCAAGATGAATATTTAACCTACTATACGTGTATCGCAAACAATTTCATGTACTACCTACATAGACTTTTAAGTTAGAAACAATAACAAACATACCCAGAGTACAGCCATTTTCCTCATTTACAGCAGCATGAGGATCATTTTGCTGCTGAGGTTCTGAGGCAAACTGCAACACTAAATCATTTTAACACCACTGGTATCACTGGTATCTCTCTTTCCTATTCAAACTTCATGGCTCAGCTCAGTGACAGCACTCTGAAACTGTTGGATGCAACTTCACTATGTGAAGCCTTCCCCTGTCCCTAAAATCTGTCAGGGTGTGTCTGCATATGAGGGGGAGCAAGGGTGTGCCTGCAGGCTCCAACCACATGGACTTCCGAGATTACAGTCTTGTGTGTGACTAAAACTATAATAACTAGAAATACTGTACTTCCTTGCCAGAGACAGAGAGCAATTTGTTAAAAGCTTTTTCGGGTCATGAGACATGGGGGCAGGGCAGAGTCCTTAATACCCCACAGTCACAGTACATTCTGCTTCCAGGACAGAGAAACAGACATAATATTCCAAAATGATGAGGTGATGACAGACGGTGATTTGATGGAGGACTATGAGCACTCTGCCCATGATAAAATCTCTTAAACATGGGAGAGCCAATCTGAGACTGGTTTAAGTTTATATGGTCCCTAGGGTTAGGGTTAGGGCTAACCCTAACCCTAACCCTAACCATGTGACCTGACTTGTGATCCTGGGTCAATCTTGTTATTCAAGTCTTTTAACAATGAGACTGACTGACAATGAACTCTGATCTAGACTCACTGGTCAAATCAAATAGCTATATAAACGTCAGTATGATTATAAGATTTAAATTAATAAAATCTCTTAGACACTTTCACAATATACTGTATGACCTCATTTTAATTTGAGAGATGATGGCTATTTGATCAGGGCGTGTATGTAGTAGGCGAGTGTGCTCAAAATGTGTACACAGTTTGTTATATTGATATGCCATTGTTTTTGATTAGGAGTGCTGACAACGCTAACAAGCTGTGTTTATACTGTATGTGTAGTGCAAACAAAACACAAGATGTGTGTGTCTCAGTTGTATTCATAGCGTTGAACCACAACACTAAATACACGAGAGATGTGTAAAACGTCAATGGATCCTTTTAATGCCAAAACATGTGTGCAGGCACTGTGAGAGATCTGGCCACAATGGCTGCAGGCTACAATAAAAAAGACTTTGACTACAACCCACGTATTTGTTCCATCTGTGAATGCCAGACGATTTCGTAACTCTCATGGTTGTTTTAGAGGACTTTTTCTGGTGCTTCCACACATGACAAGATTGAGATGTTTTGATAAGCCTGAGTGCCTAACTTTGCATCTGGGACTTCAGCTCCTAAATTTCTAATCACCCTCTCAAAAGAGTACATCTAAAAAAAAAAAATTATTACAATCACCTCCATCACCAGTCATGATCCAATCAAGATGACATTCACCTATGAAGCAAGGTTATCTCTGTTTCACTTGGCAGGGATTAGTTATTAGTCTCATTTCACCCCAAAAATGTGTGCCTTTGCTTGCTAGGCATATATAAAAGCAACTTTTAAATTGTTGTTGAGGTCATTGGGTTTAAGAAGCCTAGCCTGCAGTGACAGTCTACCTTTTCATCTGCAGAAACCTGTATGCCAGTAGGTTTTACCACTCTCCCATGGCTGTTGAGACCTGAAAAAAGCAGCCATTCCTGCCCTACAGAAATGCATGTCAGCTCTTGACTCAAACTGAACTGACTGGCTGATTGACGTAAATAAGACACACCTAAACTCCTTTCTGACACATTTGCCACACACCTCAGCAGCCTTCATACTTGAGCTGACAAGTGGCTGTAGTACAATAAGGCATTTCAAAAATGTTTTTAAAATCTGAGCTCACATACTTGGGACAGTCAAGCAGAGCATTTTAACCTAACTAAAAAAATACTCGACTTTTAATATAAGAATCACAGGATCTATAATCCACATCAAACCACCTTTGAGGTAAATCTCTTCAAAATGATTTCAGCTGACATCTTTTCTCTCCTGATGTGTTGTAAATGTAGGTTAATCTTCAACACCTGCTCATCCAGGCCACCGGCCAAATATAGCTTGGCTTTAATGCCAGTCAGTCAGGGAAAGATCTATTTCTGATGCGTAAGGGGTCCTACAGGGCAGAGAGGGGGGCAGCTTGGTGCTGCATTGCACCTTTCATCTGGCCGAGCATTTTAGCCATGCAAATACATTTAAACAGCGAACACTCGCTGTCGCAGATTGAAAATGCTGCACGTAGGCTATAGATAAAATGACAGATTCAAACGGAGCTTTAGATTGGAAATATATTCTGCAATTGATTAAATCTGAAAAAGAGTGAAACTTACCATTGTGCCTTAAAAGTAGAAAAATCTTCTTTGATATATAAAAAACAAAGTTTGCCTTACAAATGGCTGGTTTGCGTAATTTTGTTTTGTAGCTTCTCACAGCGGCCGTCAATGTGGTCCGAGTGAGTAATGCCAGGTGGGCAAGGAGCTGTCTTGCTATATTCAATTCCAAACCACTCCCACCCCTCCCTTTTTGGCGTGAATGCGCGCTGCAAGCGCGCCTACCACTGGAAACTTGTGCACGTGGTTGTCAGTTGCAGATGCAGTCAGAGAACCTTTATTAGGTTCTGCGTAGGACACTAGAGAAAGGTTTTAGACGTCACTTTACAATGGCTAGATAAGCAAAGATTCTCATACACATTTTAAGAAAGAAAGACAGAAAGAAAGAAAGAAAGAAAGAGCCTGTACATGTGTATGGCCATATGTAGACTTGTGAATATGTACATGGATACACATGTGCATCATATTCATATTCCACTCTTTCCACTATCCTATTTCATATTTTTATATTTCGATTGTTATGTTTATACATACTTAAATAAAGCACATTCAAATTTAGTTATCCATATTTGAGTGAGGAATCGAGGTCGTTAGTAAGATCTGTAAGTAACAACTGTAACAGTGACAGTTGTGAGTTAATTTATATAAGTAACTCTCCTTCCCTATAGCCTATATTTCCAACCCATGGAGTGTGTTGAAACTGTCAGCAACATAGCCTATAACTATACAACCCCTCAATTGTTTATATTGTATAGTTTATTATCTATTGTATATCTTAAAAAAAACGTATAAAAAAACTCTATTTGTCTTCTTTCACTGACTCAGTCGGTCCTCCCTATAGGCTGAATAGGCAAATGCCTAGGGCCTCATGCATTCTTTTAATGTATTTTTGTCTACTTTCAAAAAAGTATTGGATACATTATGTGCCAGTGATCATAAAACCAATCAAAAACAGCAAGAGATTAATCTTATTGGCTGAGGCCCCCTTAAAAGTCTTCATTTTAAGCTCTTGTCCACACAAGTGGAGAGAGACAAATTCACCTTTGTATTTGTTATTTAATTTTGATATTCATCTGCTGTATATATGTAACAGGTAACAAACATACAATGTTTTAAACACTACATCAGTCTTTATTGCTTGATGATGGGTAGGATTTGTCTTAAAAGGGGGCCCCCACAGAAAATTTTGCCTAGGGCCTCCAACAATTTAGAGCCGGCCCTGGCTGACTCCCATTACTGCATTACTGCTGCAGTGATCTAATTTCCCCATGGGGATCAATTGAGTTTTAGCCTACGTTTGCTTATCTCTCATCATATTGCTAGGACTCTTGGCCTCCCCTACAAGATGGAACACTGGGCCTGCACCCTGAATTGTCTACCTTATTGCAGCATCACCACCCCTCCACGTTGGACCCCCCAGAAAGTATGCTACTCCCTCTTTTCCCCAAGAAGAGTGTGCTATCATTAATCACCACTAGATGGAAGAGTACCCAGATTGTGTATCTGTTACGTGAAACAATGATTCACCATGTGTTAACGTATTAGGCCTCTTAATATTGCCAGATTTCTGGTTTTATTGGTCATTTGCGTAGAAATTCCATCGCTTCCATGTTTTATATGGCCCCAATGTCTCACTTTCTAGCCTATATACATTGCCCAATATCAATGGCACTACACTTTGAGTTCAAGTCCCACTTTTAAACACTAGAGGGCGTAGTTGCTATAGCAGGGCCGACATTCCAATGTAGTTGGTCAACAAGAATGGGGACTTTCCATGTGACTTCTCCAGTATTATTTTTCTCACCACCGCAGTGGTCCTGCACAGTATTTCTGTATTTTTGTCACCCTGCCTCAGCAACCGCCACCACCTCTCCCTCTCCCTCTCTCTCTCTCTCTCTCTCTCTGAACTGGACTTTAAGCAATTTGTAATATAATAAACCCAAATGTTCAAATGTTTCACATGGTTTATACCATTTATGTCTCATGACCTGAAAATGTTGCACATTCTTCTCTCTCTCTCTCTCTCTCTCTCCCCCCCTCCCTCTCCCTCACACACACACACACACACACACACACACACACACAACCAACACCAGCACTAGCATTATTGTGACCCATTATAAGTGAAAAGACTAATTGTGGGAAGTTAGAGACCTATACACTCAAACAATGAAAGTGGGTCACATCTTTATGACTGAGGCAACACCTTTGAGGGTAAGGCACATGAAATAAGACAGCAGGGAGCCATGTAGCCTATTGTCCCAGTACCATTTCATAATACACACACACCTCAGCACATATAGCCTAGCATAACGAGGAGCAAAAGAGCTGCAACAAGCATGTAAGTAACTAACTAAAATGTAATATGACCCCACCAGGCTGTTGCTGCAAGTAAGAAAGTGTTTGCATGGCACACACTCTGACCTGAGTGACTCCTGATCAGCTCTATTCAAAAGTGCTTTACTACTGAACACTAGCAGATCTGCCAGAGCAGCTGGCAGCGTCTTGCTAAAGTGCAATGGAATAGTGTTTTTTGTTGTTGTTTTTTTAAGTACTTTTTGTTTACTTTCCCTGTGCAGATTTTCCACAGAGTGAGACCAGCAGGCCTCTGGTCAGAAACTCACTCCTCCATCCTTTTGCCTGTGGCTTTAAAACGTTTCTCTTTGGACCTTGTTATCACACATAAAATTGTTTAAGCTAATCTAACATTTAGCCAGGTTTTGGCCTTTTGAATTATAGCCTAACAAGTTTGTTCAGCCAATCTTATTGTAAATTGCATTGGGCCTGGGAGGGTTTTGGCAACATAACCTACCAACTACCTTTGGATGCCAGTCATCTGAATCTTCCCATCGCCTAATTCTGGGTCCCACCCCAGTCTTAAAACACACAGCATTAGGTGATCCTTGCCTCTCCCAGTTTAGTGTTTTTTGTAAATGACTGCAAGGTTACACAACATTGCAGAAAGTAAAAGACTACATTGTGAATTCTCTCAAGAGCTATGACATCAAGTTCTAGTCTGCTTTATTGTTATGTTGTATAAAAAGTCTATTAGCTCCTTTTTCTCTCCAAGGACATAAAGCACATTGCAAATGCATGGATTAAACAACAATATGCAAACAAAATTATATAATACAAATACGAACATCTGCACCATATAGCTTTGTGAGGTGTCTGTGTATAAAATGATGCCAACATCTATTATTTGCCATTGAGGAGTCTCGCAGCCTCAGGACAGAAACTGTTGACAAGGAACTGGGTCAATGTCAGTAGGTGTCTACAGTAAGATGGTGAGAGAGAAAACAGTCCATAGATGCTAATAGCCTTTCTGAAATTGGCTGAGTCCGTCAGCTGCATACATTTAAATGGTTATATGTCATTTAATAGATCTTGATGATATTTTAATGACGATTTAGTCTTGCCTGGTGGGGCAGCTATGTGTTTGTTGTAATGGTAGTCTGTATGGGAGGGTCTTCTTTCTCTGTTCACTTTGTTGGTAAGCATTTCATTTTTATAAATTGGGTATGCAAAAAAATTGGAAGCTTTTTGAAAAATCTAAAGGTTAAATTAAACAAAGGCAGAAAATGCCCAAAAATGCTCTGCTGGTTGGTTTCATGGAGATGCACACCTTAGTCCTAGAATAAAAATATTTTTCAATGGAGATCTCAGTTGATGAAGATAACTTTGAGAAGGCTGGGAAAATGGTTCTTTCTGTTTTTCAGATGTCATTCTGTAATACAAATTCTGTAATAAATACTGATATCACAAAACATACTGTACAGCATCTCATATGTCTCCTCTTACAAATCCATAGATTATACTGAATCAAATTTCCCATATGTTTTGAGCTCCACTTCTGCTATTTCAGTGGATGCATACAGAATATCAGACACCTTGGTGGCGGATTTCAGGTCTGGAAAGTGGTTTGACTTGTTTTAAAAGTCACAGAGTTGAATATTCAGCATTTGAGCCAAGATATCACCAGTTTCCCTGCCAATTGAAACAGGCACCTGTGTGTGGGCCCCTCCCCCAATTCCCCTGCTACTCACCTGAACCTCATGGACTGGAATTGTGACTGGAGGAGATAATCAAACAAACATTGGACATGAATGACTTGCAGGGCTTAGAAATCTGAATGGGATGATGAGGCCAATGCAACAGGGCTTTAGTAACCATGACTTTGGTCTTTCTTTGCCTTTTTATGCACTGCTTCTGTGGTTGACTTTTATGTTAAATATAATGAAACCACGCTGGTAGGCAAATCAGAGTTGCTATTGTATTTACACCATTTAGTCAGCTGACACCTATTGAGGCGATTCACCTGTATTCAGTTTCTATACTCTCCAAGGGGTTGAGGAACCAACAGGGAAGCAGGAACAGGTCCCATATATATTGTACTGTTTTCTAAAGACTGTCAGCTCATTTCAATTTAAGGGAAGAGTGTGGGAAAGAACATGGGCTCAATGGTTGGCAAACAATGTATTTCCTTTTAATGGCAATGGTAAGTATTTGATACTGTTGAAAGTGTCATTTAAACAGCTTACCGATTCAGAACAGCTGATACGCATTCTCTCTCTCCATAAAACACATTTTCACAAAACTTTGACGTTTTATCCTGTATTTTAGCATATCCCTTTTGTGTATAGACATGCACTTATTCTTGTGAGGTGGAAATACAGTTAATCTCTTTTCAGATCCCACCATAACTTAAAATGCAGGATGTTTTTCCTCTGTTTCCATAAAATCAAAATAAAAGCAAAACATTTGCAGCTTCAAAATATACAGCTTCAAAATATTAAAATATTTAAAAATTATATATTTATCACCTTGACGAAAGCCTGATGGCTGAAACATCGGTAGCCTATTAATAAATTAACGTCTTTTTGCATCTAGAACTTGTGTACAACTCACTTCTCTCCTTTTTTATAAACTCACATGTACCATCACATACTATTAGTCCACATTTCCAAGTTTCAAAGTCAATTAATATGACATTGACAGTAATGGTGAAATCTTGGCTTCACAAGTGACATTATACCTCAATTCCAAATTGGAAATAAATCTACTCAATCCTTTGACAATCACACACTTAAGCAATTGCATTCTTTTCTTGGACTCAGGTGGTGGTCATAATTATTGTATATTGTATATATAAAATAAAAAATCCAACTTCAAGCAACAGGAGTTTATTATCCTGGACTAGGCTAAATCATGAAATCATGCCAAGGTTGTAGAATCTGCAGAGTGACAATACAATGGGTTGCCTTCCTCATCCAGGGCTCCGAAACTATCCTTTTTGAAATATGAGGCGTACACACACACTCACACACATAGGTACAAAACACACACACACACACACACACACACATAGGTACAAAACACACACACACACACACCCACACACACAATAAGTAGGGTGGTGACCTCCTTTCGCTTTGTCTGTATGTTTGCGGAGCGGATGATGTTATCATGGTCTCATCAGTGTGTTCTCTGATTACAGCTCAGATCAGATCACTGGTCACCTCAAGCCATATAAAAGCTGAGTAACACAGCTGTCTCCAGCACTACATCTTCATTCCGATACCTGGACATTGGAGAAGGGAGATTAAATATGGTAAGATAAGTTTGGCTAGTGTGAAGCTTTCATTAGACTGTAACTATAGTGAGATAGGTTTGGAAAAACTGAAGCTGATGGGTTTTTTGGGTTTTTTTTTTTCAATTTAATTTAGAAATATAGTGAGATGCATACAGACAAAATTAAGCTGTTATCCATAGAAGTTCATACCATATAGAATTTGCATAAATGTAGGCCTATTGTAGTAGTTTAAAGCAATTATTATCACCACAAGTTTTACAACAAGATTTAAATAGCAAGAGGACAGAGATAATTGGGAACTGAACACAGTATATTGTATTTCTGAGGTGGACTGAAATTTAAGATCACAACAGCAAGCCCCTTTCATGGAGAACAAATCTGTGTAGCTGAAATCTGAAAAGTATACACATACCTGGTAACTGAGCTGTGTTTCTTTCTCAGCGTGAGTGTATTTCTATTCATGTGGGCCAAGCTGGGGCTCAGATTGGCAATGCATGTTGGGAGTTGTACTGTCTGGAGCATGGGATCCAGCCAGATGGACAGATGCCCAGTGACAAGACTACTGGAGGAGGAGACGATTCCTTCAACACCTTCTTCAGCGAGACTGGGGCGGGAAAGCATGTTCCCAGAGCCATTTTTGTCGACCTGGAACCCACTGTCATTGGTCAGTACACAGTTTAATAGCTGATTAAATGTTATTCTTAGTTGATTAGATGATGTGTTGACTTGCTTTTTATTTTTTTTTTACTAAATAGTTAATTTCATGTATCTTTAATAATAATATAGATATATGTTTTTTCATCAGAGAATGGGGTAGGTCGGGGGTTGTTGCTTATTTTTTCTGTGTAAACTTCTTAATTCCTTCCACTGACAACAATACCAATATGAAATAGTACTCAAATTTTGTCAAAAGGTAAAACACAATTATAATATAAAAAATTCTCAATAAGTGAACATGTACGCAGATGATAAACATCCCTTTATTTCAAGAACAAAGTTTTATAGTAGGCTATGTGTGAATGGCATGGCAATTCAATGCTGTCAATAGTGATTCAACTTCAGGAGCATTCTTAGTAAATCTATTTTCACCATTCATTACAGTAAATATAGTTTCATCATTTTTGTTGTTGATATTTTGTTCTCCAGATGAGGTGCGTACAGGAACCTACCGGCAGTTGTTCCACCCTGAACAACTGATTACAGGAAAGGAGGATGCAGCCAACAACTACGCCCGAGGACACTACACCATCGGCAAGGAGATCATTGATCTGGTCCTGGACAGAACTCGCAAACTGGTGAGACTATCTGAGAGTGCTAGGGCGTGTTTGTAGCATATTGTACATGGTTTGTGCCAGATTAATAATTGATTGTCAATTTTGTTTGTACATTCTCATGACATTCTACTTACAGGCTGACCAGTGCACTGGCCTCCAGGGATTCCTCATTTTTCACTCCTTCGGTGGAGGCACTGGCTCTGGCTTCACCTCCCTGTTGATGGAACGTCTATCTGTTGATTATGGCAAGAAGTCCAAGCTGGAGTTCGCCATCTATCCAGCCCCCCAGGTATCCACAGCTGTAGTGGAGCCCTACAACTCCATCCTGACCACCCACACCACCCTGGAGCACTCTGACTGTGCCTTCATGGTGGACAATGAAGCCATCTACGACATCTGCCGCAGGAACCTTGATATCGAGAGGCCGACCTACACCAACCTCAACAGGCTCATTGGCCAGATTGTGTCTTCAATCACCGCCTCACTTCGCTTTGATGGAGCCCTGAATGTTGACCTGACAGAGTTCCAGACCAACTTGGTGCCCTACCCCCGTATCCACTTCCCTCTGGCCACCTATGCCCCGGTCATCTCTGCTGAGAAAGCCTACCATGAGCAGCTGTCAGTTGCTGACATCACCAACACCTGCTTTGAGCCAGCCAATCAGATGGTGAAGTGTGATCCTCGTCACGGTAAATATATGGCCTGCTGTCTGCTGTACCGTGGTGACGTGGTTCCCAAAGATGTCAACTCTGCCATCGCAGCAATCAAGACCAAGAGGAGCATCCAGTTTGTGGACTGGTGCCCCACAGGCTTCAAGGTGGGCATCAACTACCAGCCTCCTACGGTGGTTCCTGGAGGAGACCTGGCCAAGGTGCAGAGGGCTGTGTGCATGCTGAGCAACACCACAGCCATCGCTGAGGCCTGGGCCCGTCTGGACCACAAGTTTGACCTCATGTACGCCAAGAGGGCCTTTGTCCACTGGTATGTTGGAGAGGGCATGGAGGAAGGAGAGTTCTCAGAGGCCAGAGAAGACATGGCCGCCCTGGAGAAGGATTATGAAGAGGTGGGCACTGACAACATAGAGGAGGAGGATGAAGGAGAGGAGTATTGACCTCACAAAGGCCTGCATCTGGCCTAGTTAAATAATATTTATTGACGGTAGAATTTATGGAGTAGGCAACTTATTTAGCTTTATGTAGTTAGTATGACAGTCAGAATTATGAATAAACCAAGAAAATTTCAGTCAGTTTACAAATTGACAAATTTAAAAATCCCTTTCATCATCATCAGTCATCATTAGTCCACAGTGGCATTTTTCAAATTACATGCACCAAAACCAACTCTGGCATTCAATCTAGACTGAACGTACATTCTGCACACAGAGACACATTCAAAAATGTTTTGTTAAGGCCTAATCCATAATTCAAGCACAAACAAAAGGGTAGTGCCCCCACTGAACTCAACAGCTTAATATGAGTCATTATTTTATTCTCAATATATAAAAGAATTGTTTATGTGTCTAACGCTTGACAACCGGGATAACACAACTGTCTTTTGAGTTCAAATACAATATAAAAACTTTATTTTCCACTGCCTTTGCAATCAGTGCAAAAATTTACATGGTCAAATAAATCTTGCTTCAGGGCTTTGGAGACCATTTTCTAAGGCATTGTGAGAGTCTCACAGAAACTCAACACCAAACCCTCTCTGTTGTGCCCCTCCCCCCACTATCCTCTCCCTAGTGGAATGTAAGTTATGAAAGAGCTCCTATGTCAGTTTCTACATACCATTCAGCTGTGACTCCATGAGAGCGAGAAAGAGAGAGAATAACTGACTGACTCACTGACTGGTGTTGTGTATCTCCTCATACTCAGACAGAGGCCTGCAGCAACAATAACACTCCTGTTATCTATGACTCACAGTTCTGTGATCCTAAGGGGGCTGTTGAAAAGTAAGCATAAAACTGGCACAGCCATTTCTTAAAAGTTGTTTTTATTTTTACCATTTCGATTATATATTCACTGCCAATATGATGTTTCCCTGTCTATAATGAATGTTAATTATGCCTTTACATAATGCCATGTAATTTAATTTTATGCAAATGTATGTAATCTCAGTACTTGTGAGGACTGTAATTGCTCATCCATTGTTTTTTAGTACTACAAAATCATATGTTTTTACATCTGACGATCCTGAATAAAGACCTTCATAGACCTTTTAACAGCCTCCCCTTGACTATCATGTGATAATGCAGTCATTCATTTAATGGTTTACAGATAATCCAGACACTGGAAAGACTGTTTGTGTGTTGGTGGGTGTGTGGGTGCGGGTGCATGCATGAAATAAGCATTATCACTCTCCCAACCCACAGTCCCTGAAGAGTGTGTTCAGAAATGTTTCCCTGTCTACAAAAGGGTGTGAATATTGCACATGCTGTTGGTAAATTCCTCTACTTAACACTTCCTTGGCTTGAGCTCTATGCAATTAAAGAAAACTAGTTCAGGGACTCCAGATAGTGCCTCACTGCAAATACAGAGAGAGAGAGAGAGAGAGAGAGAGAGAGAGAGAGAGAGAGAGAGAGAGAGAGAGAGAGAGACCAATAGCGAGAAAGAAATAGACTAATATTTGCATATGGGTTTAAAGCTGTAGAAGTTCAAATTGAAAGACAAACAGCTACACGGAAGGGCAGATAACCAAACAGACAGAACTACCTCCTCTTTTTTTTTTTAAATACTGCTGTTCCCTCCCGCCAACGGGTTATGCAGCTGCTTTCTGTGGCTTCCTGCCTGCCCCCTCTGCGTCCTTGCCTATATAAACCCTGACTCTCCCTCTCCTCCGCACTTCTGCCTTCTCTCTGAATCCTCAACGTCAGTCGAAGGACAAGCAGACAAAATGGTGAGTAACTGCTTGGCTGATGACGTAGCCTTGAAAATCCCATTCTCTCTTTCTTTCAGTCTTTCTTTCTGTCATTAGTATTAGATGGATTACAGAAGCTAATCCTCTTTAATTCTCAAAAGATCTCAGTTCTGGAGTTGCAGGCTATACAAAAGCTGTTTTATTCTATTACATAACAGTAAATATGAACTGAATGTATATTATGAAAATTTGAGGCATATCTGTTGAGAATTCAGGGAGTGGGATGGTTATATGCGACTAAAAAATACCTTTCCAAATCATCTCTGTGCTGTTAGACAATCTGGGTCAGATGACAAGACACTTCCTGAACTAGGCTCCTTTGTCATTTTCGTACTTGTTTGATATACTACAGTTAGTCCAAAGGGGGGAAACATAAGTAACTCAAGGGAAAAAGAAATAATTAGGGTCTTAATCATGTTTTTGTTGAGGGAATAAAGTGATCTTGACACTGAGAAGGAATGATTGTCGTAATCGTGGCAGTGGGGGGATGGATAGAAAGAAAAGAGAGAAGAGGAGTGGTCTGGGCAGGCCAGTATGAGTTGGTTGGCAGCCATTTTGCAGCTGTTAGGGGTTTTTGGTTTGAGGGAGGGAGGGAGAGACATCTCTGAGTGTTACACAGCACTATGCAGCTGGACAGGATGGGGGAGGAGAGAGAGACGAAGGGGAGGAGAGGAGGAAAGGGAGGAGGCACAGGATGGAGAAGAGAGGGAAGGCTTTCCCGTCTTTCTGAGGCAGGGCCTTCCTGTCTGCAACATACTGCCTTAGTTATGTTCCACTTCTTTTGAAAGCCATACAACTGGAGCCTAGGGAATTAGCAGGAGGGACTCTCACAACTGCATTTCATACACTTCCTGCCTGTATTGGACTCCACTGTAACAGCCTAGTACAGACTCTGTTTATGAGTTTATTAGGTTGCACTCCACTATCATCTAAATACTGGCCTGCTCATATGCACTGTGAACCACTGTAGCTTAAACACTCTCTTTTGCCATACATTGTTTGGCAGTTGACGTCTATTTGCATGTTAGGAGCTAAGCTATTTCCCCTCTGAATTCATACCAAAGATGGTAATTAGATATTTGGACAAGCCCAACCGAAACATAGACAAAGACTGCTATTTGATATCCTGAAGTGAAAGGGGAAGTCGAATCTGACCTGTATTCGGCAGACAGTTGCAGAAAGAACATAGGGTCCCTGTAGCACTCAGTGATGATGAAACTCACTAGGTATTTTTTGTATTCGTTTTTCCTTTTTTAACATGTCAAAAAGACATGACACAACTCACCTCAGAACATCTTTGTGAGTTGACCTGACATACAGTGTTAGCCACTGAACAAGTCACCCATCGTACATGTACAATTCAAGATTAATGCAGGAATTTCTAAGCAATCCCTCTTGGGGGTGAGGCAATACAGCTGCAGCATTATAATGGTTATATCTGTATAGTAAATGTGGGTCTGATTATAGGATTGAGGCTCTAGTTTCCTTGTTTGTTGGCAACCTCCTTTGGCTTTACTTACCCTCCTCCCTCTTCTATTCAGCGTGAGTGTATTTCTATGCACGTCGGCCAAGCCGGAGCCCAGATGGGCAATGCATGCTGGGAGCTGTACTGTCTGGAGCATGGAATCCAGCCGGACGGCCAGATGCCCAGTGACAAGACTATTGGAGGAGGAGATGACTCCTTCAACACCTTCTTCAGCGAGACCGGGGCAGGAAAGCATGTTCCCAGAGCCATCTTTGTCGACCTGGAACCCACTGTCATTGGTCAGTAACCAATCCTTTGCTGCCACGTGATTTCACAGCTCCCTCCTAGTACGTATTTTGTTAATTCAGTTGGGGATACAAAATTGCATAAGGGGAAAAAAAAACAATTAACATTAACATGCATAAATGTATCCAAACCAAGATGGTACCATCTTTCCTCTTCAACCTAGAGCCAAGTATTATGACTGCTTTTTCATAATTGTTTAATACAATATTGCCTTGAACTATTTAAACACTGAGAACATTCATCACACATGAACATCCGTTACATCCGAACATCCTTAACTGTTGCCTTCAATTGTTTCTTTCACAGATGAGGTGCGTACAGGAACCTACCGGCAGTTGTTCCACCCTGAGCAGCTGATTACAGGAAAGGAGGATGCAGCCAACAACTACGCCCGAGGACACTACACCATCGGCAAGGAGATCATTGATCTGGTCCTGGACAGAACTCGCAAACTGGTGAGAGATATGTTAGCTTAGTTAGCTAGTTTACCTTACCTCAACTTAAAGGGCAAGCTTAGCATTTTAAGAGGCCTATAT
The DNA here is from genome assembly GCF_046629955.1 of Centroberyx affinis. Classification (NCBI taxonomy): domain Eukaryota; kingdom Metazoa; phylum Chordata; class Actinopteri; order Beryciformes; family Berycidae; genus Centroberyx; species Centroberyx affinis. The sequence continues at coordinate 470,594 of NW_027279834.1, read as the reverse complement.
TTTTGCATGACAAGAGGGCTTCAGGCTAAAAAGATTTCTTCTGCCAATACTGTTGTCGAGGAAAAAACTGTAGAAAATGTTTATCCAGTCAAAATAAAGGTGATTTCATACCTTTAACAATTGTGTTAACTGGAGTGTGGTTTTAAATTACTAAAGGCAATCATGTTTTTTTAATTTGTTTTGTTTTTTCAGGCTGACCAGTGCACTGGACTCCAGGGGTTCCTCATCTTCCACAGCTTTGGTGGTGGCACTGGCTCTGGTTTCACCTCCCTGCTCATGGAGAGACTCTCTGTTGATTACGGGAAGAAATCAAAACTTGAATTTGCTGTCTATCCAGCCCCCCAGGTATCCACAGCCGTAGTGGAGCCCTACAACTCCATCTTGACCACCCACACCACCCTGGAGCACTCTGACTGTGCCTTCATGGTGGACAATGAAGCCATCTACGACATCTGCCGCAGGAACCTTGATATCGAGAGGCCGACCTACACCAACCTCAACAGGCTCATTGGCCAGATTGTGTCTTCAATCACCGCCTCACTTCGCTTTGATGGAGCCCTGAATGTTGACCTGACAGAGTTCCAGACCAACTTGGTGCCCTACCCCCGTATCCACTTCCCTCTGGCCACCTATGCCCCGGTCATCTCTGCTGAGAAAGCCTACCATGAGCAGCTGTCAGTTGCTGACATCACCAACGCCTGTTTTGAACCAGCCAATCAGATGGTGAAGTGTGATCCTCGTCATGGTAAATATATGGCCTGCTGTCTGCTGTACCGTGGTGACGTGGTTCCCAAAGATGTCAACTCTGCCATCGCGGCAATCAAGACCAAACGCACCATCCAGTTTGTGGACTGGTGCCCCACAGGCTTCAAGGTGGGCATCAACTACCAGCCTCCTACGGTGGTTCCTGGAGGAGACCTGGCCAAGGTGCAGAGGGCTGTGTGCATGCTGAGCAACACCACAGCCATCGCTGAGGCCTGGGCCCGTCTGGACCACAAGTTTGACCTCATGTACGCCAAGAGGGCCTTTGTCCACTGGTATGTAGGGGAGGGCATGGAGGAAGGAGAGTTCTCAGAGGCCAGAGAAGACATGGCCGCCCTGGAGAAGGATTATGAAGAGGTGGGCACTGACAGCATGGGAGAGGAAGATGAAGAGGGAGAAGAGTATTAAAGGGCTCAACATCATCCAGGCTTTGCCATCACACATTCCAAAAGTTATCATGAGCGTAACATTCCTAGCAATTTTCTGATAACCTGTGGTGGTGATATGACAGTATTATCAATAAAAATGTTCTCATGAACCTTTTTAATGAATGTGTGGTCATTCTTGTACACTCGCATCATCAAAAAGTATAGGTTCAAGCACAAGCAGAAAAACTATGAATATTGTTCAAAACAGTAGTGAACAAATACGTTATTTATTTCTGGCCCTAGAGGTAACATCAGCAATGTGGTGGTATTTGCAGGGCAATAGAGGGTTGAAGTCTTTGGATTTAAGAGTACACAGCAAACTACGGAAATGATGAATAATTAATTGAAGTTATTCAGGAGCCCTAAGCAAGATAAAAGCACTGGCAATGGTCATAGAAATATTTTAATCAAGGTAAACATACAGAATATATTCTACATATCATATGTACATCTTGGTGGTCAAAAAGTAGATATTAAGAAGCAGAGAATACCCTGAGTGTTTGTGAAATGTCAAATATTCAAATATTAAAGTGGACCTACTGAGGTCTGTAACTAAAACCTGTCTGACTTCATCAGTTGCAGTTAATATAGGGGGGAAATAATGCATTTATATTTTAAGTTAAATACTCTATACTGTAATAGTTTAGGGTTCTGTGTTTCATCCCTATTTTAAGTGATGAGGAATGGGGTGAATTTTATTTTTGAGCTCAAGTTTGCTCTCAGTCCCAATCCAACTATTAGTCCTCGTATTTGGATACATGTGCCATGATATGTGACCAGTTGTACTGTAACTGCCCTACAATTGTTTTGTTTAGTCTGTTCACTGACGTCAGCTGATGGATTTACCACTACTTAATGAATGTAAGAGAATGTAGGGGATCTTCCCTATTGAATTACAATTAATTAGCCACAGAGTTGCCGCCAGCTTAATTTCATTTAAAATCCTTTGTTGGGATAATGACATTACCCAGTATGTGGGGCCATTTTCTGATTAATTAATTCCTGTTAGGATCATGATGATGAAATAAAAACCCTTTTGGAAGAAAATGTTAAAAACATTCACAAATTAAGCCCTCAAGTCATTGTTTTAGAGCAGTTCCATGCATGGCTGTCACCATAGAGTCCTAGTCCTATTTAAATATTGAGAAAAAAATTGAATTGGTTTAATTAAAAGCAACCATAATTCAGCTTTGCAGTAGCCTAACCAGGCTCTTCATACCTATTTTTCAGTGGGAAAACTGGAGAGCAGCTCCCATTAATTTAACCAAGGAAATTACAGTTTCCCTGCTTTCTGTGCTCTCTGTCCCAGATTGTAGCCGTGTTACCTACAGTTGCTTCCCTCGGCCACCAGATGGGAGCAATGACCACTGAGTGTGTTGTGGGAGTTTGGTCTCCTCAATTTCACTGTTGAAATATTCCTGGAAACATTTAGTTCGCCAACAAATAATACTTACCGAAAAAAATCCATAGGATTTCAGTAGAAGAAAATATACAAAATCAGTTCTAAGTTAACAAATCATTTAGAAACCTGTACACGTCGCAAATTGTAAACCTTCTGGGGTTTTTACGCTATGATATCACTTTAATAATCATATGATATTTCTATATAATGCTATCAAGGACTTATAATGTGTCTGTGGTTCTCAATAAGAGACCTTATACTTTTATAGTTTTAGTGTATAATTTTTCTGTGTCGTTTGTATATGTGTTGCCTATTAAATGGATGGTGGTGGTTATAGGATTGTCTAGTTCATTTTCATAAGAAATATAATTATTTAAAAATGAAATGATTTAGAATGCAACAGAACAGAATTGTGGTTTATATGTGTAGCCCAAATGACCGGGCCATACTACGGGCATTATCCTTGATTTACACACTGTCAGCAGAAACCTGAAGTCGTTAGTTTATTGGGTTAAGCCACATTATCACAGAGCAACAGGCAGACAGGCAGGGTGGGTCTGGTGACGTTTCCAAACACTGGCATGTTCTAGACTAGACGCGCTATTTTTTTCTCTCAGCTGATGGTGACGTAGCGCGTCCAGTTTAAGCTAGGAGAAGGGCGAAGTGGCTGGCTGTCAGGTTATGGTCCTGGGGGGACAGGCCACAGGGGCATAACGGCAGATACCTGCAATAGTGTTTTGTCGTAAGCATATATTTTTCGGGGCGGTGGAGGCAGACTGTAGCAGACGGAGGGGGCCTGTCTGTCTGTGAGGCTGTCACGAACAGAGGGAAGGCGCATTCCAGAGGCGCTACTACAATAGGCTAATACTAATTCATTCTCGCTCCAAGCCGGGGAACAGGCGATCAAACTGCTCACCGATTCTGCCAAAAGGTTCAAACGGTAGGTCCGAAATAGGCCTATAACGTAGGCTATAGTGACAAGTTGTGAATACAGTCAATAGACTAATTGTGGACTGCAGACCCATCCGTTTGTTTTTAAGTTGCGCAGCTTTACCATATTTGGAAATGTTTTTGTTCCCGAAATTACAAAATCCCACTTTCGAATTTGACGTTGTGTAATGTAAAAACATATAGGCTATACACTACTCTCACGCTGACCGTGTGTGTGCGTGCGCGTGTCTGCGAGCGTGTGCATCTGCCCATGTATGTAAGTTTGTGTATGTCACAGAAGCAGCTGTCACATGCCATGACAGAGCGTCCATAGCTGGAAATAACATAGAGTAATACCGCATGTTTCACACAGTGTGAGCGCATGGCTGCTCCCGGGGGAAACAGAGCCCGGTTTAGTTTAGTTTAGTTTAGTTTAGCTCAGTTTTGAACTCCCCTTTGGCCCTGAAACTGTCGCAGTCCACTAATGAGATTGGTACTGGGTTTGAATGCTGACACAGGACTACTCCAGCTCACTGGGGACTTTAAAATTTAAGGGCATAACTATTTTTAGAGATATAGTCCAGTTCTAACAGTCATTATGGTACAATTATAAACATGTTTGCCTAAATATGTCATGAATAATAGGTTAAATATTAAAATTGAATTCTATGTTCCTCTGCCTCTAAATGCAGAGGCAGACGACGAGACAAAAACTACCAAAAATGTATTTTGAAATAGTTTTGTTGGGACAATATAATCGGCAAAAAGTCTGGAGGTAAATTCCTTTTTGAAAGAATGAAATGATCAAGGACATAAAACACATACTAGAAGATATTGTTGTCACACAACCACTAACTAGAGTCTTTCCTGCTGAGAGAAACACTTCTCTCTGAATCAAAGTGAAGAAACTCTTCACTTTGATTCAATATCCAAAAAAGGGAAGGATGCAGTCCTGGGTTATGTATTTACTTTATTTGCTGGTCAGAATGATAAGCAACTATGTTTACTCAAGACCTTCCTCGGACAGTCTTAGGTCCTATGTGACCAAATTGTTGCTGTTTATCATTTTTGTCTGCAAATTAAATAAATATTAGGAATAGAGCTGTTCCTTTTCCTTTTTTGGATTTTGGGGAAATAGCATATAGACCCGGGATTTCCAAACTTTTCCATATCAGGGACAGCGAGTAGATATACATGCAGGGACCCCATTCTGAAATGATTCACAAAATAGCAGAGCTCAGAATGTGTTAATTGTCCAATCAGAACTGAGTATTCAACAAAGGCATGTAACAATTCAAAGGGAGAATTCAAAGGAAAAATGCACTGGTGTTTGTTGGTGTTGCTGTTGAAGGTGGTGAGGAGCGAGAGGAGGCGACATGGTGAATTACTATGACATCCTGGGAGTGTCCAGAACCGCCACTCAGGAAGACATCAAGAAGGCGTGAGTATAACATTACCGGGGGACTCTAGCCAATAACGACTCTTTACACCGGGCCACAGACTATGTATTGATCTTAAAGCAGCTTTTCACTGTAGTATGAAATGCAGTTTTTGAAAATATTTTGGCAATATAACTTTTTACTTTTATTGCAAGGTAATATGCAATATAGAATGCATTATTTTTGAAGAAATTTCCCCACCACTAGTGAATACAGATTATCTATCAATAGATAATGAATACATGAAAACAATATGTCAAGTATAAAAACGTGTGTGTGTGTGTGTGTGTGTGTATATCTGTGCATGTGTCTGTGTGTGTGTACGTGTGTGTGTGTGTGTGTTCAGGTACAGGAAGCAGGCCCTGAGATGGCATCCAGACAAAAACCCAGACAACAAGGAGGAAGCAGAGAGAAAGTTCAAAGAATTGGCTGAAGCCTATGAAGTCCTGTCTGACAGTAAGTCAGGACAGTGTGTATGTATATGCACGTGTATGTGTGTGTGTGTGTGTGTGTGTGTGTGTGTGTGTGTGTGTATGTGTGTGTGCGTATGTGTATGTGTATGTATGTGTGTGTATGTGTGTGTATGTGTGTGTGTATGTGTGTGTGTGTGTGGGAGGGTGGGGAGGGGGGGGGGGGGGGTTGTCAAGTGGCTGGGTCTTTGTATGAGTTGTTGGCCTGTGTGTATTGATACTGTGAGTCATGACCTGACTCTGTTTTATGATGTCAGACCGTTCAATTTCATTTTTAAAGTGATCATTTCATTGATTGTGTGTGTCTGGTGTATGTGTGTGTGTGTGTGTGTGTGTGTGCATGAGAGAGACAGATGTATTGATGTATATAAGTTTTGATTCCATCACTGAGTCATACTCTGTGCCTGTCCTACAGAGAGTAAACGTGAGGCGTACGACAACTATGGAAATGACAGAATGCGACACAGAGGTAAAAAAAAATTAAAAAAAGAGTGCTGCAGTGTTGTTGTAATGTCGTTCCACCCCCAAGAATAATTGCTCTGGATTAATACTAATGCAGTACTAATGCAGGATTGATAGGATTGAAGGGTGTAAATTTCTTGTGTTTCATCTCGTCTCACTCTTTCCCTCCTTTCCTCCCTCCTCTCCCTCCTTCCTTTGGCCATCATCACCCCTCCACCTCCACTATGTCTCTTCTCTCTCTTCCCTTCGTCTCGGCCCCTTTATCCTCTTTGTCCCCCCTTCCTTCCTCCATCCTCCGTCCCTCCCACTACCTTCTCTCTCCTCATCCTCTTAAACCTCTTTCTCCTTCCTTCCACTTCACTGTACCTTCTCTCCTTCCCTTCCTGCTCCCTCCCTCTCGTTCCTCTCCCTCTACCCTCTCTCCCCATTTCTTTCCCCGCTCCACACCTTCTCTTCCCTACACACCCCACCACCCCTTCATCTCCCAGGTTCCTCCAGCTCAACGACAGACTTTTCGTCAGATTTCCCAGAATTCACCTTCACATTCCGCAGCCCAGACGAAGTGTTCAAAGAGTTCTTCGGTGGCCAGGATCCCTTCGCTAGCTTCTTCGGTGAGTCAGACACCATGTGTATTTGGGACGTGATCCATTTTCATGGGTTACATGGGGCCCCTCCGGACACCACTTAAGGACCTCTAGTGGTCTCGGGACCCTATTTTCAAAATCACCACACAGTCAGTCCATGCATTCATTTGTGGAGCAAGAGTTAGATATACTGTAATAAAGTTCTTCAAAGAGAAGATCCCATTGCTTGACTAGCGTCTTTGCTAGTACTCATAACAACCAAGTACTATCCAGTCAGATATAATTCATTACTCTCTCTGTTATTATGTCTCTCTCTCTCTCTGTATCAGATGACTTCTCATCCTTTGGAGGAATCCATGGTCATGGTTTCCATGGCCACCAAAGCTCCTCCTCTCGCCTCGGCCCCAGTCGGTTCTTCTCCTTCCCTTCAGCGGGAGGTAAACAGTTGCATATCAATAATGTTACATGGAGAATATATAGCTGTCTAATTACTTATCATGGCACATTCTGTTGTCAGCACAGTGTTAGAAGCAGTAGCCCCAAAATCTGCATCTTATTTTCATGTGGTTCAGTTTGGGAGTTTGGGCACGGGTGTGACTCCCTGTGAAAATCCCTTCCAGGAGACGGCACTGGCAAGTTAAACAGCACAGGCAGCAGGGGAGGGCAGCTAAAAGCTGATGAGGAGTAGTTGACAGGGTCTATATTATACAGCTCTTGTTTTCTAGTCAAGTCAAGTTTATTTATAGAGCACTTTTAACAAACAGGATTGTCACAAAGTGATTTAGAGAAAACAAAGGACACAAAAACAGACAGAAAAGGATAGTAAATACAAGTGATAGAACAAGCCTGTGTGTGGGCATGTTCATGTGTATTAATGTATATTTTCTAATGATTCCTACTATTATATCTCAGACCAGAGGTACTGCAAAATGAGGGAAACATGTTTTAATATATATCTGATTCTATCTACTACATCCAAGCTTTCCCCTTGTTGTGCAGATAGAAAAGTATCTTTGCAAATAAGTTAAAATGCAGGAAATAAGATGAATAAATTGTCCTCTCTTGTTTTGTCTTCTCTTTTCTCCTCTTCTCCCCTCCTCTGCTCTCCTCTCCTTATCACCTTCTCTTCTCCAGTTGAATTTACCTCCTTCTCCTCTTCCCTGGGTGGTCTGGATGGAATGGACAGCATGGGAGGAGGGATGGGCAACTTCAAATCCGTTTCCACCTCCACTCGCATCGTAAACGGCAAACGCACCACCACCAAGAAGTATGTCTTCCCTAGTAAAGGCACCTAAGCCAAATAGTATTTGCAAATACATTTACAGAATACAGACTTTTTTTTAGCCTAGTTTAGGGCCACATGGATGGGGCTTGCTATATAGAATTATATAATTATAATTAATAATATAGAAAGCTATACATTGAGTGCCAGAGAAGTTAAACATTCACAGGAAAGTATTTGAAAGTCACTGTTTCCTGATATATTCTCTGATGTGAAAAAAAATCTCTCTCCAATCGTGTTAAAGCAAACATTAACATTTGTTTGCAACTATTACTCAGGTCTGATATTTACTGAGTTGGAAATATTCTTACAGTTGTAGTCCTTTATCTTGCTCAAGGTATGAAAGCTAAAGCTATCTAACCAGTTCAGCAAAATTCTATTTGAATATGTTGGGCATTTTATTTGACTGCAGTTGCAGTCAAATTTGAGTAATTTTGTCCATGTCTAGGGTTGGGTTACCATTACATTTAAGCTGTTGCTACTGCTTATATTTTTCTAATGTCTATTTTTACTTATCTAAGGCATTCAATCATGCCCATATACAGGGTGACTTAGGTGAGATTAAGTGTGCATTCATGAAACACTGTTAGTATGTACTGTAGACTGATAAGAGAAGAAGTGCAAGGTACAGCAATGCAAAACAACAAAAGAATGGAATGGGATTTTTGGAATCAAGGCAATACTAATGTATGTCTGTGTCTTGCTTACAGGATAAAGGAGAATGGGCAGGAAAGAACAGAGATTGAGGAGGATGGGGTGTTAAAGACTATCCTTATTAATGGTAAGCTCACACACACTGAATAGTGTAATGAAAAATCAGATGGCAAATATAGATTAGTCTCATGTACTGTTTGCCTACCATCCACTTTCTTCAAATGAGTGTTATCACAATAACCCAAATTTTTATACCACTTCAATACCGTTGAGAATGATTGAATTCAATATTGACTTTTATGAATGTTTAATACTTGCCACGTGGATTGGAATAGTTAAAAGAAGAAGGAGGACTGGGATAGACAGAGCTGGTTTGGAGTCAAACTGCTGAAAACATGGCAACAGCATTAAACAGTCCACCACATCTTGAATCCAGTAACTGGTGCCACAAGCAAATATGGAACTATTTAGCTCCAGAGAAACAAAGAAAAAAACTGACACATCAAAATCCTTGTGAAAAGTGTGGTAACACATTGCTCAATGTTTTTCTTTTGGTATCGTCTTAGTATCACATTTTTAGATATTAAACTTAGTATTTGTATTGAAGTCAAAATTCTGGTACCCTGACAACACTACTTCAAAAGCTCATTCTGTCACTCCTACCTGTGTATTTCTGTGTGTGTGTGCGTTTGTATGCTCATGTGCTTGTACACATACACACCTGTGTTGTGTTGTTCCTAGGTGTGGAGGATGAGATGGCCCTCGCACTGGAGCTGAGCCGACGAGAGCAACAGCCCCATCAATCGCCTCCTAAGCCACGCCTCCAACAGACCAGATCACCCGCCGAGCCCAACAGATCCTGCCCCAACCCTCATTCATCAGCGACACAACGATCATTTAGCTCCGCCCCTTACTTCCACTACAGGGGGACGGGGGAAAGCAGTGAGGATGACGAAGTAGACGAAGATCTGCAGATGGCGTTGGCATGCAGCCTGTCAGAAATGGAGGCCCAGCAGAGAGCAGCCGCAACCACGGCAACCGACTTCATCTCAGGTGCTGGGGGTGGGATCAGAGTCATGACTGACAGAACTGGGGGCCATAGAGGAGGCGGGGTTATTAAAGCTAAAAACTTAAGTGCAGCTGATGGCGAAAAGGTTGGAAAAGCGGAGAGAGATGAAGCGGGGCAGTTTGAGAATGGGAAGGGGAAAGTAGGCTCAGGGCCTGGAGGTAAGTGGGTGGAGCAGGGGGAGGTAGTCGTGGGTCATCCCGGGGGACCAGGCACCTTGTCTGGGGAGCAGGCTGATGGGAGCAGTCCCTCAAGTTTAGGGTCACCCACTACTGCCAATACTACACCACTAAACCAGTACAATGAAGAAGGGGAACCTGCTATAAAAAATAATGAAAGTAATGTGAAAAAGAAAAAGAAGTGCGGATGTATTGTGTGCTGATGCAAGGTGTGTGTGTGTGTGTGTGTGTGTGTGTGTGTGTGTGTGTGTGTGTGTGTGTGTGTGTGTGTGTGTGTGTGTGTGCGTGCGTGCGTGCGTGTGTGCGTGCGTGTGTGTGCGCGTGGCTGGGTGGATAGGTGAATTTGGGATGTATTCCACATTATCATACTTACCTCAGTGTTCTGCCTACAGCCATGTAATTTGTTTGTCAGGCTCTTAATTTGGGGCAGTGCCTCAACTGATCACAAAGCTTTCAAATAGTCTTCACACCTCTAACCTGTAAAAAGGAATAGTGAATCAACTTTGACAAGGAATGTGTTACTATTGTAGTGCTTTTGCTTGTTTTCATTGTTGCAATGCCAAATCCACAAATTTCCACATATTCTGCCTAAATACCTAAAATTGTTTTGTTTTTATGCATGCAAGACAATATAGAGCATTGTCTCTGAATGTATATTTGCCCAAAACAGAGAGTGTCTAGATTGCAAAGAAGGAAATTAATTAAGAGGATTTAAATGTAGCAAACTGAGTATATTTGATTTAAGTCGAATCCAATGCAGGGGGGATGATTCCTTCTCTTCCAAAAGTTTGTGTGTGTGTGTGTGTGTGTGTGTGTGTGTGTGTGTGTGTGTGTTTTTGGGTCAGTTCAGACCTTGCTATGGAATTTTCTCGTACAGACTCAGTCCTTGTTCTCTCTGGCAACGGGAATGTGTCAGACTTATGTAATAGCAGAGCCAGCTCAGCCTAGTGTTACTAAAACAATGGATCAAAATACAAATTAGGTCACGGATGTTTTACTTGTGGATCTCATCATCACAAGAATACTAATTTGATTTAATAATTCTCACTCCCTGGTTGAGACTAAACTTACTTTTAAGTTTGGGTTTGTGTATAGACATGTATAGCAAAACAGAGTCTCTAAGTTAAAGTGGAGCACAGGCAGGCAGGCACCCTGGCTATAGCTATAGTGAAATTTTGCATGTACAATACAGACAGGCTCCCCGGCCAGAGCTGCTTTAACAGCATAGCCTAGCTTTCATAAAGTTGTAAAGTGGGAACAGTTAGGAAACTGATCTTTATGTCCTGAACCTTTCCAATAGTTCACATATCACTCCTACTGTTAAAGTACATGAGCTATATTGGCTTTAACGCAGTGTTCTTAAAATATCAGTCAGAAGGCAAAATGAGCCATTGCCCCCTTTTGTTTTGTGGTTGTGTGTGATATAGAAACTATTTTTAATGAGCCTGGTGAGACAAAATTTCTCAAATTTGAGTGCCTTTGTGAAATAATAAGAAACGCAAACTACTGATTCTCTGGTAGCTTGCTTTGGTTGAAGGTCTACAATTTTTTTGCTTAGATTTTAGATGAAACAGTATTTAATGGAAGCACTTTGTAGAGTTAGAATCAGAGGTTTTGTGCAAGAAAAGCACATAATTGAGCAATGTCATTGGCACAGAATTATGATTGATGCTAAAGCACAGTTACATGCAATAATGATATAAATCTTTTATACTTTTGATCCTTTTGGTGCCTTTGTGGATCTGTTTACTACGCTTTACTATGCTTACAGTGTCATTGCAAATGGGCCAAGTCATACAAAGAAAATATGTATTATTAAGGCTTTCTGTGTTAGTCAACCTACAGTGCCAAATGGGCTTAGTGCGGTTTGGGAGTATCCTTTGCTTTGACTGGATGTCATTGCTCCTGTCTGTGGCAGCTTATAGCAGCTGTTTTGCATCCCTTCCTGAGTGTATTCAGTTAAATAAATGGGTCGCAAATAGGGCCACATGCCAAGAAAGCCCAATCCATCAAAGTATTTGAAGTATTTGTTGAAGATGGCCTTGTTCACTGAACAGGGATCAGCTTCCCTGCACACCTTTCCTACTGTAACCATTAGGGAAATTGCAGGTGATGTGAAGTGTTGGCTCAGGTGTGTGGTCAGATAGAAGAGAGGTAACTGCACGATGGCAGTAGCCTGAAGGTTAGAGAATTGGGCTTCGCGACCAGAATGGTGCCAGTTTTCCCTTGGACTGGTTTAGAAAGTCTGGATGTTGGGCGTTCCAGTGGCTCGGTTGGCGCGTATCATGTAACTGCAACATCCTGGGTTCGAATTTGGCCTGGGACTTTTGTCGCATGTCATCCCCCTCTCCTCTCTCTCCTCCCCCTTTCCTGTCTTTCTCCAAAATAATGTCCCATGAAGCAGAGATGCCATAAAAATAATCTTTAAACATGGAAATCTGCACAGTAAAAAACTCTTGAACACTGTCTACACTTAAAATTAAATTATTTTATTATCTGGCAACATTTCAGCCAAGGACCTGACGAGGCCTGATGTCAGGGTGGGGGAGATAATTATGCTATCTCCTCCTTCAACATCTATAATTTTAATCCTAATGTCCTCGAGCAAAACTTTGAACCCCCACCTGCTCCAGTGGAGCTGCTCAGCCGGCAACATTACCAAGATTGTTGTAGTTCCAAAGTGTGAGTGAGTGACTGTGCACAACCCTCCCTCCACCTGCACCAATATGTCCAGGCTGTTGGTGAAAAAAATAATGTATTTCCACATTCAATAAGGGTTAAAGAATGGTGAGGACTCACCTCAAAGAACAAGGGATGCTGAAAACAAGTGGATGGGATTAAATAGAAAGATTTTGTACTTGTACAAAATTGCAATGTTAAATTTTTAAGTTTTGTCATCCAGTTACAGGTAGTGATTTCAAATGATCAGATCAGATTACTACTGAGATGTGTCAAGTGTCTCACTGAATCGGCTTGTATGTCCTCCCCTCTGCACCGGGGCAGGATGTCCATCCACTTTACTCTTCCAGTAAAGTGTTTTAGGTGCAGAAATGCATTGATTTTGTTTGAGCTCCTGCCCCCCCAAAATGTCTGTGCACAGCCCTGGTAATGTGGAAAAAAACCTCTGTGCCCCAATGTTATGGTGGGAGCTCATCTGTAATGTGAGGAAGATGTGTGTGTGTGTGTGCGTGTGTGTGTGTGTGTGTGTTGTGTGGAAAGAGAGAGAGAGCGAGAGAGACAGAGAGAGAGAAAGAGAGTGATAAACTCTACGACCCTGCTGATTGTTGAGTTAGGGTTACCATGGCGCTGCTGGATAGAACCCAAATTGTCCACTACACTACACTACACACACACACACACACACACACACACACACACAAACAGAACACTAACAACTGTCCAAATGAATGACTTCAATGGCAATAGATATAATGTGAGTTTATGATTTCATTGGGAATACATTTTACAGTGGACAGTGAAATGAATGTCGCCATTTAAAGCTTTGATGAGACTGGATGTGGGAAGACATGCAATCTGACAATGAGATGGGAGTGAACTGAAATATAGAAAAAGAAAAATCACTCTCTCCATAGCAAAAGTTTAAAAGGATTTGTTGACCTATGTGTAGAATACGGCTGAAAACAGCAGGAAGGACAATAACAACTTACTTCTACTAGCAATGTGTTTGTTCATAAAACAAGTACTTTTAAACTTTTGCTCTGAGAACGTTACCTATGATGAGTTTTTTTGGGGTTTTTTTGCGACTGTGTAAGGAAGCCAATCAATCAAATGAGCATCTTATTATATCTTACAGGCAGTGTCCCTTTTCTGTCCTGTTATTATATTGTTTACAGACCTAGCTAAATCTGTCATTTGAAATGGTTTTCATATATTTTTCACGAGTGCTTGATTTAGTTTACATTGCATGAGTTGTTTTGCTGTCACTTTTGAAGATAACCATCACCACTGGCAAAAATCAAGCACTCCTCAAGTTTCAGAACATACAGATATTTTAAACCAATTCAAATTAATTTGGCTCTGGTCTGCTTGTTCAAGAGAGATTTATTGTTCCTCCTCTCCAAACTGTCATTGTTGAGTGTGGAGAGAGAGCAAGAGAGAGAGAGAGAGAGAGAGAGAGAGAGGTTTCCCGAGAATAATATATCAGCGTGTTATAACTGTACTACATTGAACTGCCTTGTGTTATTGTTGTTTTGGTTTTCTCAAATTGTTAAAAGGGAAATAACAAATAAAAATTCTGCCAAAAGAGCAGTTGGAATATTTGAATTATTATTATTATTTTTAAATGTGGCAGAAACTGTTATTATTATGCATTATCCAATAATTGACTCTCATTTCCTGTTATAATAATAATAATAATGATAGCAATTTAGAAGGAAAACCTACCTCTGCTACAGTGCTGCTTGCCCTATTTCGTCCTAATGACTCCTGATCTCTGGTCTCTCTGAAGGTTTGAACAGCTGATTCACATCATTTTGAGGCAAAGCAGATGAGTCATTTGAACAACAATAATGGCCAACAGAACTCATTCAGTCTACTTTATTCATTGATAATACTTGATTTTTCAACCATTATGTTACTTGTTTACATGCATGCTTGCTGGTTGTGTCTCTGTGAGAGTAGTTTCCTAAAATCATCTTGGAACTAAAAGCTGGATTTACAGAGGATTTACAGAAAGATGTGTATAATCCCATGTGATCCTGATCTTGCAGTTTGTCCACGTTAAACCAGCACTGAAGAGATCAGATCCTGGTAAGACTGGGCTAAAATCAGCTTTTCTTTTTCTGTGTATCTCCAGCTGAAGATCGTCTAACAGTGATGAAGAATACAAAATCACTTAGCCTAATATTTGGCCTTAAAATCATATTTTTCAAAAAGTGGAAAAAATCTACCAGTGATGTGAGATCATTTCACCTGTTTCCAATGCAAATTAACTTGTTTTTGAGAATTGTCTTGAATTAAGTGACATTATCTTGATACTAGAGGAGTGATGGACCTTATTCAAGATATGATCACTAAGATAATTCTCAAAATTGATATTTTTTGCAATCAAAGAGGTAATTTTGCCACTAAGACTTGCGAGACCAAGAACTGTCATGCAGATATTTATGCAGGCTAGTTATCCTGGCGCTGTGTTGTGTTATCACAGATTTAAATTAGCAACAGAATATTATTTTTGCTCACAGATTGCTTATGTCTTTGAGCACGCCACATTTTCTGCTATCTGCTGCTTTAGTTCTCATTCTGTTCATCTGTTTATGCTTTGGTATTAATTTTTGCCACCGGTACAGTTTGTGACATCTGCACAGGTGAAAAACAATCTAGTACCATATTATTTACAATTTACAGTTTATAATTTCCCATTTGGCAGACGCTTTTATCCAAAGCGACGTACATATGAGATTTTAATACAACACTAGCAAGAATCTAGTCTTGAGAGAACAACGAGAGTAAGTGCCATAAAGCTAAGTTCTGGTCGACAGGACATAGGTGCTACGAGGCAGTGCATAGAGGCAATGCATAGAGTGCATAGAGGCAGATAAAGAGGTTTTTTTTATTTTTTATTTTTTTTTTCAGATTACACAGTCCATCAGGTGAGAAGGTGTTCACTAAAGAGCTGGGTCTTTAGCCTTTTCTTAAAGATTGAGAGGGACTCTGCGGATCGAATGGAGTTTGGTAACTCGTTCCACCACCGAGGAACCACAGAAGAGAAGAGTCTGGCTAGAGACTTAGGGCCTTGCTGTGATGGCAGCACCAGGCGCCGTAGACTTTGCGGGAATGAGCTGAGCTGATTCAAGCTGGATACTGATCTGTTGTTGTACAGAGGGACTGGCTGGGATGACAGGTTAAGCTGAAGATGGCGTTCCTTTATCCATGCCGAGATATCGGCGAGGCATGCCGATATCTGTGCAGAGACTGTGGGGTCGTCTGGTGGGAATGATAGGAGGAGCTGGGTATCGTCAGCATATGAATGGTATGAGAAGCCATGTGAGCAGATGACTGCACCATGTGAGGTGGTGAAAAGAGAAGGGGTCCAAGCACTGACTCTTGAGGTACCCCTGTGGACAAGCAGTATGATTTAGACACGTCCCCTCTCCAAGACACTCTAAAGGATCTCCCCGAGAGGTAGGACTCAAACCAGCGGAGAGCAGATCCTGAGAAGCCAAGCTCAGCCAGTGTGGAGAGGAGGATTTGGTGGTTAACCGTGTCAAAGGCAGCCGATAGGTCAAGCAACATTAGAACAGAGGACTGACCGGCAGCTCTAGCTGATCGCAGTGTTTCCACTACAGACAAGAGCGCAGTCTTGGTAGAGTGTCCATGTTTGAAGCCAGACTGGTTAGGATCATACAGGTTGTTCTCAGAAAGGAATTCAGAGACTTGATTAAAGACTGTGTGGTCAAGTGTCTTGAAAAGGAAGGTGAGGAGTGAAACCGGCCTGTAATTTTCAACCTGAGATGGGTTGAGTGTAGGTTTCTTTAGCAGCTTGCTTAAAAGCAGTGGGGAACACACCCGTTGTAAGTGAGGAGTTGATGATGTGCGTGACTGCAGGGATAAGTGTGGGCGAGATGGCCTGCAGGAGGTTGGAGGGTATGGGGTCCAACGGACAGGTAGTGGGACGAGTCAAGCAGAAGTTTGGAGACTTGCTCCTCGGTGAGATGGGAAAATGAGAGGAGTGAGGCCCTGTTAGCTGGCGGCAGCATACTGAGTTGGTCAGGCTCAGAGAACTGATTACTGATGGTAGAAACCTTATCAGTAAAGAAGGATGCAAAGAGGTCAGCAGTGAGCCAAGTTGAGGGTGAAGGTGGTGGAGGGTTGAGGAGTGAGTTAAAAGCTGAAAATAATTTCCGAGTGGCTGATTTTCTCCTGATAGTAAGTGGTCTTGGCACTAGATGGGAGGAGAATGCAGATAGGAGAGTCTGATAGTCACTGAGGTCAGTGGGATCTCTGGATTTGCGCCATTTTCTCTCGGCTGCTCTGAGCCCTGCCCTTTGCTCTCTGATGACATCGTGGAGCAGTTTCGAGTCACAATCAGATCGAGTGTATTGCCCGCTTTGTGTGTGAGAGCGGTGGAGACCTGTTTGAGGTCAAATGAGGACAGAAGTGAAAGGAAGTCAGCCACTTGGGGTTTGTCAAGATGGATATTCATGTCCCCCATGACAATCAGTGGGGTGCCATCTTCATGAATGGCTGAGAGTAGCATGTCCAGTTCAACTACAAAGTTCCCCAGTAGCCCCGGTGGGTGATATATGACAACCACAAATAGTTTAACAGGAGCGGTAACCAGCCCTGCGTTCAGCCCCGACAAAGCGTAGCAAAACGTTTATTTAAACGGAAATGGTGGTGCGTTGAACACCCTGTTGTGTTATGCAAGCGTTGCAACTATGGCAGCTGAGAAGGCCATTCTTTGCGTTCTTTAAATATGTGTTTAATACTACAAAATACGCTCGATGTTACCAGTCACTGTCCTTGCCGTTCAGAATAGCAGAGAACATCCCAATCGAGTGAAGGGGTTTGTGGAAACTGTGGTTCCTAATTATAGTGATCCAACATTTGCCTCATTTGCATTTCAGGATGAAAAGGCAAACATTTCAGGTGAAGGATAATCCACTTCTTACCTTCGAGACTGTGTTATTTTATTATGAGTATTAGGCCTATCATTATTGCTGATCACTGTTGTTGTGATATGATATTGTAATATTTACCATTATATATTTAGAGGAGTAGAGTGGAGTAGACAAGTTTATGAAAGTGTCACTCCACAATGGTTCATACAATAGCAAAAGATACAAACATGTCTTCTAATTAGTTCAGTTGTTGCAGACGCCAAGCTGCAGCGGACGCATTTGTAAAAGATCTTTGGTGGATCCATTATGCGCCTTTTTAATACGGCAGGGTTTATATACACGTCGCTGCTGATTGGGTAACACCTCTGACACACCCACCAAACGAGAGACAACGTACCTCAAAGCCCGTTGCACACCGTTTCGAGGAAACATGACGTTCAACCCGGAAACCGTAGCAAAACGGTGTACACCGTATTTAGATTGAGCGTGCCCCATGATTGCATGGTATTCAAAGGATGAGTTATTGCTTAGTGGAGAAAGCTTGGTGAATTTCCAGTCTTTGGAAATGAGGGCACCCGTACCACCTCCACGCCCAACGGAACGAGGTGTGTGGGAGAAAGTAGAGTCAGCTGAAAGCACAGCTGGTGTGAATGTCAGATAGGTTTGCAAGTGCTTGGACAAATTCTGTTTTATTTACAGCAGACTGACAATTCCATAAGCCATTTTTAACTTATTTGTAATTTAAGTTGCAAAATGTTTTCTTCTGTGGTGTCTGTGGTGTTTGTCTGTCTTATACTTCCTGCTTCCTGTTTCAGACTCAGACTTCCAGGCCTTCACGGGCTAACCTGATTGGCTCATGCTGCTCTGTGCCCTAACCCCCGCCCTGAGGTAAAGAACAAGTCTGAACCTCCACCATCAATCAGTTCGTCAGTCATTGTTCCCCCTGCCCTCCCCAACCCCCCCGACCCATCTGTAGGTCACAGGATGCCCAAAGGCCCAAAGCAACACTTCAGTTTGCTCTTAACATTTGTAGTTTTTGGGCCACCAGATCTAACTGTTCCACTCTCAACTACGATGTTTCTGACTCGATTTAGTATTGTTTCCATTGATTTGAGGGCAATGCTTCTAGCACACATACAAACCAAGAAGACAAACAAGAATACAGTATGTATCAAAATAAGGTATACAATTTTTAATTATAATTAAAAGCAAAGCTGTATAATTTTTGTCGTTTTTAACTTATTTTGTAATTTTAACAAAATATTTCAACATTCAATAGTTTGTAAATAATAGATGTACTTGGAAACAGGAAAAATATTTAATAATACACCGAGTATTAATAATGTGTATATAACAAAAATGTATACCTACCTTTGAAACACCTGGTATATTATTGTATATACATACATTGTTAATTTTTGTTTGTCATCTTATGCTTATTTGCCGTTATTGATAAAGTGTAACATATCACTTTTAAGAGGCAGCTCTTTGTAATGTGCTACATTACAGACCTTGCTATGGTAATGCTGATGCTTATCCTTACTCCTACAGGTCAATCCCCCATGATGCACTTGTCTCTCTGCCCACCTGGCTTCTACCTGCTGAATGACACTTTAAAAGGTTTCATTTGAAAATGAAAAAAAAAGAAAACAGAAAAACTGAATCACAGATACATGATGTATTTTTTTTTGTGCGTATGCGAGTGTATATAGCTCATACTGGAAAGAATGACTGGAATATTTGTATTTTGAAACTCATGAGAACAACAGTTCTAATCATCTCTGTATTAAATAATGGTGTTCCAACTGTATTTTTACTAATTGTGTTCTGGGAAAACAGTCCACACACTGGTGTAAATAATCACTGTACTGGCAGGAAATTACCCGGCGGCTAAGAGTAAAAATATCCCTATAAGTGGGAATTTATGCAGAAGGCAAAAAGAAAATGCCCTTAAAACATTTAAAGCAGAGAAAGTAAAGCTTCTGCTGACTTACTGTCTATCAGCCTACAGTAATATATGTTTTCAGTAAAGATTTTGGTGGATAATGCCCAATAAACGACAATGAAGCCCCCTGGAATTAGTTTATTTAGGCAAAAAAAGCACCACAGAGAAAAAAATCTTATCTTGACGATATTGTGCTTCACCTAATAGGATCTTATGAGTATTCCAGCACACCTATTTAACTATCCCATGGTGCTGAAAAGGACATTTGTTCCGTTAGAAAATGACGACACAAACAATAAAGCCTTTCTATGCTGCATCACATCACAAATTTATTCAGGTCAAGTCAAAAATACATTTTTATAGTTATTTTCTATCTGTCTGCTACATGAAATAAACACAATCATCCTACATTAATCACAATGTCGTACACTGAATAAGACTGAAAGACAGAACCCAAAGAGTGTGTGTGTGTGTGTGTGTGTGTGTGTGTGTGTGTGTGTGTGTGTGTGTGTGTGTGAGAGAGAGAGAGACAGAGAGAGAAGGCGATGCGGACAGGATGGTCAGTGTACAGTGTAGGTCCATTACAAAATGTTCAACGCTAATGCAAAGCAAACAATCATGTTGTCAAGGCATAGACAAGCCTCATGAATAGAAACCTGCTAAAAATCAACACAAACACCAGAGGACAGTATTCTAGTGGCCACATAAACCAACTCACAGAATGAGAATGGATAGAAATGTGGAAATTAACTTAGAAATTTGATAAACTTGTCAAGGGTTTGAACATTATTTTGCAAGAAAGTTGGTTCAACACAACAGCCAAACAAATCCTCTGCCTTCTGTGCAAGTCATCTCTTGGAGGCTTTTGCAATAAACTACCAACTCTCCTCTCATTGACAACATTATCATTATCTAAGCCGTCTTAGGTGGACCAGCCATACAATGACCGTTTGAGAATATGCTAGTCAT
The DNA here is from genome assembly GCF_046629955.1 of Centroberyx affinis. Taxonomy (NCBI): domain Eukaryota; kingdom Metazoa; phylum Chordata; class Actinopteri; order Beryciformes; family Berycidae; genus Centroberyx; species Centroberyx affinis. Next base: position 450,439 of record NW_027279834.1, on the reverse strand, counting down.
GGCATCATGTCCAATAAAAGTGGCAATGCACATATGCAAAGATGAATTCAGATGGTAGTCGGATAGAATAGAAATGTAGATCTGCAATTTTGATGTGGAAATTACGGCTGTATTCGCACAGGCACAATATATCAGATTTTTTTTTTTTTCTCAGACAGATCCGATCGCTTCACGGTTGTCTAAACCGAGAGAACTTCAGAGATCAAAGGAAGAGATAAGATCTGTTCGGAAAACGGATAAAGGCCAGACTCTGTTCCTATTTACATCCTGCCAAAAATCATTTAATAACTTTCATAAAACTTTAAAAAAAAAGTTCCAAAAATCCAAAAAACCTAGAGGCCAAGTAGATGGGAAACTACTGTGTGCTGAAAACAAGAGCAGTGAGTGTTCAGCTTGTTCTGTGTTGGGCAAAACAAATTCTTATTTACAGTGATGGCCAAGCATACACGATTTGATAGTGTACATATGTGTCCTTATGAGTGTGTATACTATATTTGTGTGTTTATGTATGTGTGTGTGTGTGTGTGTGTGTGTGTGTGTGTGTGCGTGTGTGTGTGTCTTCAGGTGTTGTCGCTCATTGTGGCAGAGCCTTCAAGATGGCATTCACCTCCTCAGCCACTGCTGTCAACGCAAACTCAAACTGGTCCTGAACAAGAAAAGAGAGAGAGGAAAGAAAGAGAGTGTGGCGAGGGGAGAAAGAGATGTGAGAGTGAGAGGAGAGAAAGAGGAAGATGGAGAGAGTTGGGTTAGGATGGTTGTCCAACCTAGATATCAGGACAGTGCTCAAACAGCACACACACAGACACACATATGGCTCACAGTGGATAATCTCATTTGTTAATTGGATCTGGCTCCCTTTATACACACACACACACACACACACTCAGTGGTGATACCTTGGTGCGGACTAGGCCAGGTCTCTGGTCTCTGATGTGCTCCAATGTGGCTGCGATGTCAATCTCCTTCACTCCTAATGACAACAACAACAACAGCAACAACAGGATCACTAACAACATCATGGTAACAGCTGCTGAGGACATGAGAGCCTTGTATCTTAACCAAGTCAATTTGAATGACGATCCAAAGCACACAGCTTTCAGTTCAAATAAAAAAGAAATCAACAAGATCAGATTCATTAGGTTTTCATCTTTATCTAACATCAGTGATTTGTAATCATTAGCGTTTGCCAAAGATGCTAAGAAGCAGTTTCTCATTCAACTGTAGTGCCAAAAAATACATATTTTTCTGCAAGAGTCTGCAGGCAGAAACTCTGTAACTATAAATATTATCATTGCCAAGGCATCCATGCATCACTGCTCAGGTGATTATGACTGGGAAAACACTATATAAATCTCATCCATTATAATTTTTATATTATTACCTAGAAAACAACAAACAACACGTAAATACATGTTTCAGCAGAAAAAAATGTGTCCGTGGCACTCTTTCCATACAAAAAGTAAAAAGCCTTTATTGTTTAGTGGCTAATGCATTGCATACACATGTTTCAAACATTTTTAAACATGTGTATGCAATGCATTAGCCACAAAATATTTTTTTTCTTTTTGTATGGAAGTGCCTTGGACACATTTTTTCTGCCGAAACATGACCTTGTCACCCAAGCTTCAATGAGCACCTCTCCATACTACACTGTAGCCAAAGCTGCGTTCCTCTTAAGCAAACACATAAATACAGTTTTCCCTTAATAATCCTGTAATAATCCAGAAATGCAGTAGTATAGCATCATGAATACCTCTGTGGTGTAATAATGCAAATGATTCAGCATTATTTGACACAGTGAGATTGCCAAGTTTTACATGTATTGACAATGTTCTGCAAGCACCAAATATACTACATTTTTACTGTAGCACCCTCTGCTGTTCACAGCTGGTAAATCATCAGTGTACACCAGTTTACCCTAAAGCGAGGCATATTAAAGCATATTAAAAGATATCTTGGTGATCTAAGATGTAAGAAACAATTTACCTCCTCAGTTATATTATATTATAATCAATGTGTAACTGTATTTCTTTTGGCCTGTAGTGCACTGCCCATGTCTAAACATTTACACTGGATTATACCTTATGTATCTGTGTGTGTGTGTGTGTGTGTGTGTGTGTCTCACCCTTGGCCATGCGGTTCAGCACCATGTCAATGAGGATGTAGGTCCCAGTCCTGCCGGTGCCATCACTACAGGAGAGAGAGAGATGAGAGAGGACAGTGTCAAATCTCATTGATTTTGAAAACGCTATATCTGGGAGCAAAACAGTGTTCTGTGACTGTTTTTTCAAGGGGAAATTCATGTATCAGTCCCTCTCAATTTGTGATTATAGAGGTATTTCAAAACTTCAAATCTTACATATGGCAAATTAAAAAAAAAAAAGTTTAAAGGATAAGGCTGGTGTTTTTTAATGCATTGCTTACCGTCAACAAATCCTATGAAAATAACAAAATCAGCAATGATTTTGTTTTGCCAACAAGTCTCGTCCATGTAGCCGGTGCCCAATGAAGCCATGTCCCAGCAGCCATAGAACTCCATTGTATTAAAAAAAACGGTTAAAAACAAAAAGTAGTTCCGTAGCACCGAAAATAGTCCCCAGCATAATGAAGAATTTGTTCCCATTTGAATTTGATTTGGTAATAACTACAACAGACTGACTTTTCCTGGTAACAGTTCGCCATTTTTAAAATTGAAACTATGTCTTGAGCTGTATTTCAAGGTTTTTAGCTTACAATTGGAGCCTAAAATTGGTTGCTAAAAACGGTACGTGGGAAGTCAGAAAGTAACGGGAGTAGAGCAAACGCATTGTTGATTTTGTTATTTTCATAGGATTTGTTGACGGTAAGCAATGCATTAAAAAACACCAGCCTTATCCTTTAAGTTTGGTTTGAAAATTAGATATCTTGCATTTGAAAATAATGCAGGATATCTTTTTTTGCCTGAGGACAAAATTATCAGTGTCTTTTAAATATTGACTGACAAATTTCAGAAAACAATTTGTCCCCCCTAAAATGGATATATAGTGTTTGGGAGTGAAACAGTTCAGTTGTAATTTAGGTTTTACCTGCAGTGAACGATGATTGGGCAGGAGCGACCTCTGTAGCATTTATTTACCTTCCTGAAAAACAGGAATAAGGGATGGCAGAGGAGGAGAGGAAGAGGAAAGGATGACAAAAAGGCAGGAGGGGAAAAATTTTAATCACAACTACAGCTATGAGCACTAATCAGTGTTATGGGTTCTATTAAATGCATACAACACAGGAGAAACATCCCTTATGCAGCTTTATGTGCTTGTGGGTTGTGGTTAAAAAAAAAGGCAACGAGAGGAAACCAGTAGGAGATAAGGAGGGGAGATAAAAAAAAAAAGGGGGACATGAAAGAGGAAGGGACAAAATAAGATCAAGAATAGAGGGCAGGAAGAGAGGATATGAAAAATGGAGAAGATAAGAAATGAAGGGATAAAAGAAAACAAAGAAGAGAGAAGAGGATGGAGGGCAGAGGAGGGAACCAGACAGGAGAGGAGGAGGAGGAGCCAGAGATTCACTGTCCCTCTTGCAGCAGCCAGTCACACCTGCCAATGCTCATTTTTGTGACTATGCAACTGGAGCCAGAGTACTAGCTGCAAACCACAAAAATGACACTGGGAGATGTTAAAATACAAACCCATCAACCTGCACACTGAGAGAGAGAGAGGGAGGGAGGGAGAGGGAGAGGGAGAGAGAGAGAGAGAGAGAATAGAGAAGATGGATAGAGGGCGGAATATGCAGCATTTGTGCCTTACGGTGGAAAATGAAAGGAAAGATGGGAAAAAGAGAGAAGAGATGACATATGACAAAGGTCATCAGGAGGATTCAAACTCATTAAGGCGTCAGTAGCCCACTGAGTCACCAGGACACTGCAATTTATTAGTATATCAGTGTGTGTGTGTGTGTGTGTGTGTGTGTGTGTATCATCATGTGATCATGTCCAGCTCTGTTCATGTAGTAACTGTTTCCACTTGTGCCTATCTTAAATTGCTGAGTAACTTAACATGTCAGCTAAATCCCTAAATTGTAAATTATTGAAAAATTGTAGCACCTGTGACACACACAGGCAGGGATAGTGTGCGTGTGTGTGTGTGTGTGTGTGTGTTTGTCCTTAGTGTGTGGGTGTAGTAACCTACCTGCGGAAGTCGAGCAGCGGTCGTGTGGAGGTGGGGATGCCATCGGCCGGCCAGCTTAGCAGGTGAAACTGGGTCAAGGTTCTGGTCTCCTGGGTCTGGACGTTCTTCAGGTAGAAACTACGCACCAGGAAGTCCTTACACCAGATATGTTCTGACACCAGGTTGACCTGATGAAGAGAGATAGAGGGAGAGAGAAAGAGAGAGAGAGAGAGAGAAGGAGGACCACAAACAGATGGAGAAAGGGGGAATAATGAACAAATATGAACAAATATGAAAAAATATTCTGACTACACTTGGGCCGATATTCATATTTCCCGCAGTATTGAATATCCCCCGCCCCACCCTGCTGCCACACGTAGATTGTTGCTTAGATCAAAATTGTGCAAACTTTTAAACTTATAAACCTATAATGTACTAGCAGTAGGACAGTAAAAATAAAAATAAAACACTATATTAGTGAAAAATGTGTCATTTTATTTCAAGTGGGTTCCCTTTTCCACAATCAGCCTGTGTTCCTGGAAATAGCACTAATGAGCAAATTACACCAAATAGTCATTGTTTCCTCCTGTGCTTGAATAGTGTGTTCAAATTTAATGTAATTTAGAAGAAATACAATGAATAAAAAAAATAAAAAAAAAACCTGTAAAAATAAAAAGTAACAACCTCGCCCCCGCAAACGGCGTTAATATTTTACATTGCGATATTTTGGCAGAACAGCATTGCGATATTACATTTTGGATATCGCCCAAGCCTGATTCTGACAGCAGGGATGCTGCACTTTATGGCCTGAATGTTGTTTTTCCTGGTGGTGCATTGTCGGAAAATTATCATAAAATATCACACTGTGCATGCTGTGAGGTTAAAAGCTAACAGGGTAGCAGTTACAGGGGGAAGTTACCTCATAGATGTGGTAGAGAGAGGAGCCTTCGTCAGGCCAGTATCGCTCGCACTGTTTCTCTCCATCTTCCACCAGAGCTGTCATCATCACTATCACTGTGCAGCCATTCTCCCACACCATCTGGGGTTTGATGAAATACGCACACACAGACACACACAGACACACACAAGGATGTAGATGCACACAAATGCATATACACACACATCTGATTGTCACACTGAGATAAATCTGTGAAATCTAACACTAACAGAGCAGATTTCCTGCAGATGGAATAAGACTAAATTTGAATTTATCACAAAAAGGAAAGAAAAATTCACTAGACTAGGAGGAGGAGGAAGAGGTGGAGAGAGAGAGAACGAGAAAAAAACATGACAAAGAAGAGGGGAAGGTGTACTGACCTGCCAGAAATCAGCGACAGTATGAGGCAGTGGTCCCTGTGTAGCGATGTAAGCTGGTAGGCGAGGGTCATGATCAATCTGTGGGTTAAACAGAGAAAAGAGACAAGAGTTATTATTTTATTTACCTGCTGAGGACACACAGATAGATATGAATAAGGCCAAGAAACCCCAAATACATATGTGTTTTGCGAGGGGACTTAAATAGTCTGAGGGGGAGATCAATTCTCTCAGTATGCTGATAAGCAAATTTTCATTTCAGATTAATGGAGAAATCACAATGCAACACTTGCACACCACTAATCAGTATTATTATCACATGGTTCCTTTGGCTTGTTTGTAAATGTTCTTACAATGGTGCTGGCATTGATGTAATCTTGCTTATTGGGGTTTAGCTCTGTCTTCAGCTTCACTCGAGAGTGATCGTCTGCAAAACAAAACAAATATCAAGAAAGAATGAGTGAATGAACGGATAATTACAAAATGAATGAATGCTTCAATAATATTAAGAAAGAAGAATCAAATATGTCAATGAAAACATGTAAACATATAAATTTGAATTCATGTCACTATAATTTTCCCCTTAGCACTTCACTTATGCAGTGAAAAGCTTGCAAAAGCTTGAAATTGATATTGTTCTGTACATGCATGCATACATAAATGCATTCTGTGAAGAAAGGGTGATTGATGGTTGATAGACGCATGATACCTAGACAGACAGACAGACAGACAGACTAACACATATAAATGAACAGAGACTGACAGACCAACTGACCCAATATGTAATTAACAGAGAAACAGACAGACAGACAGACAGACAGACAGACAGATATCTAAGTGGACAAATGAACTAACATGGTAGGGATTCAGCATGTCTGTTTTTGTCCATGTTGCTCGGGTCTTGAGCCAGAGCCACTGAACTGGGCTCGGCCTGGTAGGAACACAGCGCCTCCCACTCCTTCTGCAGGCGGTCCTTATTACGCAGGTGATCCTCCATGTACGCCTGAGGGGGAGACAGCACATGGAAATACCTTGTAGGAAATGTGTTCAACTATGTAAATTAAGGTTGTTTTTTAATCATCTTGTTGCTAATTTCTGCAACAATCAAATAATCCATATATAACCATAATCCATATGGTCAAAACCATAACCACCATAATCAAAACCATCTTAGACGTACAGTAGGAGATTCCCATGATACACCAGGAAGTTTCTGTGGTTGCTCACCAGTATCATGTGACCAGTAGAGATGTCCATGTTAGACTGGGCCGGCTCTTCGCTCCAGGATGGGGTGGAGCTGTGGGTGGAGGAGGGGCTGTGCTGGGGGCCGTCGCTGAACTGGGAGGAAACGCTGCTGACGCGGGACGTGTCCGTGCCCCTTCGACCCCCCGCACCCGCAGCTATGGCGGACCCCACCATACTGCCACTCACCCCACCCACACAGTCCTGCCGGGACAGGGAGGATTTGGATGCCATGTGCTGCCGACAAAGCTCCTGAATGGAAAGGGTGGGGATGTTGGGAGAAACAGAGAGGGCACATGGAACAATTAAAAAATGTATATGTACATGTTACGCTAACCTACTTTGCATATAATTCACACACCAAGCATCATATGTATAAATTGTATACATTCATCTGCTTGATCTACCAGATATTCCTTGGTGATACTCTGAATGTTCTGAATATCAAATGTGAATAGTAAACTGTGCATATACGATCGCTGTTGTTGTGTGAAAACCTTGTACAGTAACTCAATTTTTTGTGGTTTTCATGTTTTAACTTCAATTGAAGGATTACATTTTCCTCTGAAATTTTACAACCTTTGGGCTGATGAAACCCTTTCAAAACTCATTAGATAAACTCTAAAATGCATGGTGGTCAAGCTTAAAACAGGGCTGTTTTTCTTAGATTCTGAAAAGTTCATATTTGTGAGATAGAAGTTTTCATTCAACATTGACAATACTGTACGTGGGTGCATATTATGATCATTTTGAGGAAATATTAGGAAACATTCCTAATATGTATGAAGGTATATTCTGAAGGCCCATCCTGGCCCATAGCTTAAAAAACCCTGATCTATAAGAAAGACCTGAATCCCTGTCATCCTACCTGGTAGTCAAAGTGTGTTTCTGCTCCTCCCTCCGGCCCCAGGCCAAGCTTGCCATTGGCTAGTTGGTGAGCATGGTGCCTGATACAAGCAATGGCCATAGCCAACACTAGCACTCCTCCTACAACTGCCATGGAAACAAGGGTGATGACTGTCCCGCTGGACCCCTGGGAAACCCTGGCGACCTGAGGGAGACCCCGTGCATCTGTCCTCTGGAAAGAAGACAATGATAAAGAGTAGAGAGATGAGGAAACATGAGAAGGGGGAGGAGGTGGGCACATAGAGTGAGCAAGAGGAAAACAACAAATTAAATATTTTCATCACAAACTTATTGACTCATTAAAGCACTATGTTAGTTTGGTTGAACATTTACATTTTTCAACACACACACACACACCTATATAGCAGTTTGTGAGCAATCAAACACTTTGCAATTTAGGCTTTTTTCCTCCTCAGCACTCAAAGCAAAAATGGATGAAAAGGTCACTCATTCATTTTAACAACAAATTCGTTTTTCTAAAATTGCATGGTGTGTTCAGAGAGAGATTGCAGCATTTTAAAGGCAGACTAACACCCAGAGGTCAAGGCAGCGTTCTTCAGGGAGAGGTTAAAAAACAGCAGAGACTCCATGGGGATCAGTAAACTACGTTAGGCTACATGCCACACATTGACAATGTTGTGAATCCGTGACTTTTCACTGTAGTGCCCGATAAAACAGAATTGTACATTGTGTCTCACACTGTTTAACCACCTTAAAGGTGAAGCTATCCACATGACCTGCGTGAATGAGGATGTCAAATGTAAATTATGAAAAATTCAGCTGTTTAAAAAAAAAAAACCTCCCCTTACGCCTGACATGCACTCCTGTGTTTCCACCTAACACACAAATACATACACACACAAACACACACACACATACAGTAGGGCATGATATCTGGGGGCTAGATGCCAGGTTTTTTATGTGATAGCATGATAAAAACATTCACTCACATCACACACTTAAATTTAGCTTTCAAAGAGAAAACTGTGATGACAAGAAGCTGATTTCTTTGTACCTTTCTTTCATTCGATTTTTCTTTTAAATATTCAAACCATGCATTCAATTTTTCTATTTAAATTAGCAGAATTAATTTAGAAAATTACTGAATTTCAGAATGGATTTACCATAATTTACAAGCACTGCTAATGAGCCAACTTCAGTATTAGGCTGATAAAAAAATCTGCCATCTGGAAGATAATATCAGTACCACACAGACATATGCACACAGGCACACACACACACACACACACATTATTCTGTGGCAGGATAATTACATTATTAGTTTAGGTGTGTGTGTGTGTGTGTGTGCGTGCGTGTGCGTGTATGTGTGTGAACAGAAAATGATAATGGGAGTAATGACGCCTGCGACTGTTGCCATAGCACCTGGGAGCCACAGTGGGGGTAGAGGAGATCAGGCACCATGGCAACAAGTGGAATGCTCGTTGTTACGGGATGTCGCCTTGGTGATATGTTCTGGCCACTTGCCCTCCAGGTGGCACACACACACACACACACACACACACACACATGGGCTCACACAACTACACACACATGCACGCACACACACACACACACACACACACACACGGATATTACAGGACAAAGCCTGTTGGACAGAAAATGATCCCTAGGTGAGAAAAATGTCATGCCAACTTAAGCTAGGTCTCTCACTGGCGTATCGCACACAGCGCTGTAATGTCAGAGGTCTTCTGCTCTAATGTCGCTGTAATGTCAACAACCTTGAACCCAAAGCCTGTTTTTCTTCAACATCTGTGAAATCTAATGGTCTTAGACAGTGGAGTCACCAGAATAAATGAGCGACTCTGGACTTTCGTTTGGTTTTGATACAGTCGAATAAAAAATGATTCCACTGACTCCACTATATGCTGCCTAAATAGTTTATGATCACACATAATGTCTGTAGATCAATAAATAATGTTCTTTGTTTTGCTTTTTTTTTTTTTTGCATACAGTAACCCTCTACTCATATGATTACATGTGACATTTTCAAATATTTCACCTATAAGTTTGTGTGGTGAAGTGACAATTTCAATGAATGAAAATATCACTGTGTTGATCAAATATCTCACTACACACTCCTTGTAAAACTCACCACATCTGAGCCAGTCCTTCATCCTTTGCTCCTTTATTTTCAGTGATACTGGTTTCCTCAGCATTCACACATCTAGCAGTGTATCTGAACCATGCCACCAGGTCCAGTTCCAGGTACCAATGAAATGCACTGATGCAAAACGCTTCACATCTCTGGATTTAAACAGTACAGAATGAATCTACACTGTAACTTCAGAAGACGGCCAAGGTAGCAACAATGACAGGAATCCCATACGATGTAGATCCATACAGAAAATACAGCTGCAGGGTGTGCTAGCTGCAGTGTTGAAACTAATGTGTCTTGAGAGAGTGGCTTATGAGACTAGCTAGTCTGAGAATCCATCAAGCTAAAGCCCAGCAGAGAACAAGTCAAAAGTGAAAAGGGAAAAGAAGAGAGTGGAGAGAGGAATGATTTATCTCTCCGTTGCCTTGACAACAGCTCCACATGTTGCTAATGGGGGAATTGAGGAGGGGTTACCAGAAAGATTTTCCTGGAGAGGCTGTGTGGGTGTGTGTGAGTGTGTGTGTGTGTGTGTGTGTGTGTGTGTGTGTGTGTGTGTGTGTAGCGCACGTGGTCATGCATGTACCTCTCCCACGCCAGCCTGTACAATCTTCAGGCCTGTCTCAGACTCCAGGAACTTCTTTTCAGATACTGTCAGGGCAAAGAAATAAACACAAACAACAACAATTATTTTTTTTTGTTGGATGTGAGGAAAAAAAGACAAGTTTGCAGAAATGACAGTCAAATGAGTTGGAAAGTGGGAAAAGCTTTGATCTTCACTGTTACAGTATTTCAAAGGTTGAGAGAGAGGATATACACCCACATTCCTCTGAGTCAAATGTATGTGTGTGTGTGTGTGTGTGTGTGTGTGTGTGTGTGTGTGTGTGTGTGTGTGTGTGTGAGTATGAGCCTCACCAGCTTTAGCAGCCACCTCTGCTGCAGTCATGTTCTGTTCATTCTGGCGGATACGGAACGTCAATGCAGGACCCACCACACTGGAAACACACACACACACACACATGCACACACATGCACACACACATATTAAGGATAAGAATTTGATCTGAGTTAATCTGTGTGGTGAATGTAATTTGATATGTCCTGGCCTGGTTGAATAATTCTTAAACAACCTAGCAAAAAACAAACCACTTTTCTGTTGCTGTGTGATTATTTGTCTGCCAAACAATAAAAATAATAAAATACACATGCACTCTTTCTGCGTCTCTCTCTCTCTCTCTCTCTCTCTCACACACACACACACACACACACACACACACACACACACACACACACACACATACACACACACACACACAGTGGTGGTGTTACCTGATATTGATGAAGCTACTGGTGGTCAGGTGTATTTTATCAGCCAAAAGCTCCAGCAGCTTCACTCCATCATATAAACTCAGAGGACTAGGAAGGAAAAATAACACTGACAATAATCAACAGAAACCACACCACAGAAACAAATATTACAACTGCTGCTGCTGCTAGTATAGAGCGTCTAGTATATTTGCACATTTCTAAGTTCCTATGTTGTTGTTTTTACTTTTGGCACATTCTATTTTTTTTCTATGTATTTTTGTATTCCAACTGCTGAAGAAAGTTTAATTTCCTATTTTTATGAATTATTTTACAGTAATAATGCACAACATTTTCATATAAATAAATGTCTCTTTTGCTACTCTTTATCACCGATTGATATAACACAATAGTGATTCAACCTATAGCCAGTTCATGAAAGGTTTTACATTTGCTGTTCTAAACACCTGGTGTCTGGTAGGTCTTTCTTGGGAAAAATCCTCTGTGATTTGTTTAGAATAAATAGATGAAAAACTGGGTAGTTAGCATGAGCAGTGACAGCCACCATGGCTGAACAGACAAAGAAAAGAGCATCACCTACAGAAACTCAAACATCATCAACAGAAAATCCACTGTTTTATTGCAAAGTGCAGTGCAAAAATACAACAGCAATGAGCGCTTACCACCAAACATGTTGCCAAAATCAGAAAAACAAGGATTTTGAGGATGACCACGAGTAACTTAATACCAAACCCAAATCTGTGTAAAGCCTGACATCTAAAGGTAAAATGCATGCTACTGAAATTGCCTTCTGCTACTGGCTGATCTTTGGTGCAAAATGATGTCACCACCTGTTGTACTCTATAGAAAGTGGCTTCTGAAGGCTTTACACAGACGTGTGTTTTGGTGTTTAGTTACTCTAACAGATTGAAACAGTTGAATTTGAGTGCTGACCTCTGGTTGGTGACGATGTATCCATACTCTTCTCTGGCTCCTGTTCCCTCAACCAGTGGCACTCCCTGGTCCTTCAGACTTTGTCCAGCCTCTGCACGTGTGGCCTGGGGAGGCTTGGAGGCAGAGGGGGGAAGGCTGGGGCCCTTGGAGGGCACAGGGGGGGCGTCAGGAGCACCAGGAGCACCAGGAGCACCAGAAGCAGGGGCGGGCTTCTCCGGCTTACTAGACACTCTGTCTGTTTTTAACAGCTGGGTCTACAGGAGGGAATGACAGAAGAATTGTCTGTGTAAAATGATTATGATGGCATCTAGCAAACATTGTTTAAGATGGATGCTGACATACCTCCTTGAGAGTGATGAGGTCTTTCTCGTATGGATCTGAAAAATAGAGTGGAGACAGACACTATCACACTGCAGCATTTAAAAAAGAGTTACCCGAAAAAACAATTCAATTACTGTGCATCTTTTGCACATCGTTTGCTCTTTTTAGCTGTCAGTGGGTGCAAGGGACAGTCTGACAGAAAGTGATTTGAAAGACACAAATGTTGCCCTTACAATATATTTGGGAGATATATGTTTTAATATACTAATTTGCTTTCCATTATACAATATTCAACAAAGAATTCTTAACTGCCACAAAAGGAGTACTAGTAAAGAATAGAGGTAATAGATGGGGGACTTTTACGATGGCTTCCACTGTACCTGTGTTGCCTTCAGTCTGCATCAGCTGCAGTACGAGGGCCAGCCTGTAGAGCTGCTGTGGACTCAGCTCTCTGGGATCGACTCCATACCTCTGCAACACTCCTGACATCCTCTGGAGCAAGCCATCTAACGCAGGATAGTACGGTTATCAATACATGGGCTGCCTTCACATCATCCAGATTAGAAAATGTCTAAAAGTAGAGTTTACACTTTCTGTAGCACCTTATTTTGAAATCAGAAGTAAGTGCTTTTCTCTGCAGTGCTGTGATAACAGATTTGAAAATGTGATCTTGTTTGTTTTTTCTTTCCTTTCTTTCTTTTTCTTCCCTTGGCCCTGTGCAGCAAATAATCCCTCTCTTCAAGACATTGTCAGCCTGCCAATCTCCCCTTCCCCACTACACTGAGCAATCCTTTCTGGTTGACTAGTAGATCTTTATTCTCCCACTCCCTGTGTTCAGGGAGGAAACAATTTTGTTTCCAAGACCTCAAGTGCAACAATATAAACATAATCATTTAGTCAAGTGACGCTAGGAAAATGTAATGTCAAGAGCCAGAAAGACTTGAGAAAAAGGATGAGAATGAGGATGAGATCAAGTATGAGTAACATTTAACTGTGCCATTTAACTATGAGTAAAAGAGTGTATCTGATATAAAAGCATGATATGTATGTTTTTCCCATGAACACGAATTGAGAGTCAACTAGATCAGCACTACTACTGTAAAACAATTAATAAATGAGTCTCTCTCCTTCTCCCCCTCTCCCTCCCTCCCTCCCTTTCTCTCTCTCTCTCTGTCTCTCTCCTGTACACACACATACACATACACACACACAAGTACAAATGAGTCCCTATTCCTCACCATTGAGTCCAGCCAGAGCGCTGTAGTCCTGAGGAACCTTCTTGTTCTGCTGAGGCGGCTGTCTGGCTGCAGTACCCACTCTCTCCTCTAGGGTGTAGTCTTCCACATAATCCACTGGCAACTCCAGTTCCAAGTCCTCGTAATAAGGCAGACCTGCTCAGAGCACAATAGGTTATTATGGCAAGGGGAATGGTTTAGCCACATTGATTAGAGACAATGATGGCTTTAAACACATTTTTCATACTGATTATGTATTATGTACATTTAAAAAAAACTCTTTCTGATGCTTTAACATTCTTTGTTTTAGGTTTTTACTGTTTTCATGTTTTCTATATGCTTCTATTTGTATTTTTATTCACTCTTAGCAATTTGTAAATGTTTTGAAATATGTTACATAAATCAAATCCCGTTCTACCTGCAGGTGCCATGGGAGCTGCCCCTCGGTGCCGATAAGACGGCTGTGCAGACGCCAGGTAGAGAGACATGGCTTCCTGCAGCAGCTGCCTGTCACGCTCTCGTTCTCTCTGATTGGCCTGGGACCGCGAAGGGGGCCGTTGGTAGCCAACCCCTCCTCCAATAGGGTGAAGGGATCTCTCTACGTCATCTTGGTATCTGTGCTGTGATATTGGGAAAGGCATTCAGATGATACAGTGCTGCGTGTGTGCGTCTGTGTGTGTAGTGTGTGTGTGTGTGTGTGTACCTGGTGGTATGTGTATGGGTCCATGGAGGCTGATTGCATGCGTAGCGGCGACTGAGGAGGCTCAACAATCATGTAGTCCAGATAGTTGTCAGCAGCAGGCATGGACCCCGACTTAGAACTGTGGTGGTGGTTGTGCTGTTTGGACCTGGCAACCAGGAGAGAAAGGATTAGGATAGCTGTAGGAGGGAAAGGAGGGAAAGATAGAGCAATGTGGCCAGACAGAAATGTAGGGTACTGCAGCTTAAGATGGTTCTGCTTCGATCAGGCAAAACAGAAATGTTAGAGGGAGAGGATGGATGGATGAATTGGCTCCATTCCACATCATTTTGTGTAACATACTTTTTTATAAATATCATTGTAAATGTAGAATACTCACTGAGAAGAAGAGGAAGGGGAAGAAGAGGACACGCTGGGCTTAGAGGGGCGGGTGGTGTGGGGAACTCTCTTCAGCTCCTTGGATACGATGTACTGGGTGATGTCATCCTGCCAGGAAAGCCCTACACACACACACACACACACACACACACACACACACACACACACACGCACACACACACACACACCCACACACACACACAAGCAAACAAGCAATCAAGGAAAGAGAGAGAGCAAGAGTGAGACAGATAAAGAGAGAGTGCAAGAGTGTGTGAGGGAGACAGAGAAAGAGAGAGAAAGAAGCTTCTGAAATCAATACTCTTCAACTGTTTCATGTACCAGTGGAATTCAAGAGCTCAGAGCTTAATGAATATACTGTATGTATTATGAATGGATCTTGGCCTGTATTAAAAAACCCTCAGGGACTGAGAACTGACCTAACAACACTGGGAAGGTCACATTACCGTATGAACTTCACTATACTGACCCCAGATCAACACAGAGATTCTACTGTAGGTAGACTAACACACACAGGTCCTGAATTGTATCAATATTTAGTTTTGTACTTCATTTCTATATTGTATATAAGAATATTTGAATTGCATCTGTGTGTTAATGTGTGTAACGGCGACAGATTGAAATATACATGCTAAATATGCTAATGCTCAATTCCAGTACAATATAATTGTAATGCAGAATAATATACTGTAGATAGAATGCAGGGCTAGAAATGAATGTTATAAAAATTGAATACAGTCAAAAGTGAGTCAAGTGACAATGAGACACACAAAACAGTGGTGATGTTAATGTTTTCTCTCACCTTGCAGCATGAGCTGTTTGAGGACTTCCTGCATCCTCTTGAGAACAGCAACTGACACCTGGTACTGGACCTGGTCCTGCTTAGAGCTGTGACACTGACCAAACAGCCCATCTAGAACGAACACACACACACACACACACACACACACACACACACACACACACACACCAATATGTGGTGTAGTAGATGTTGAGTATTGATGGTGTCTGATATCAAAACAATTTAGAGTTAGCTTCAATAAGAATTTAAAGAATGGGGCACCAGATAGCAGACAAATCAACCGGTCTCATCTGAAGGACTGAATTCCGAGCTTGCTTGAATTTAAACCCAGACAATAAACACAAGAGAGGACTTTATGTGAAAGAATATATTTATTTCTATTAAAGCACACTCAATAATCAGTGAAATCAATAAAAGCATATGAGGTAGATTGAAATGTGGTGAATGAGTAACATGAATAAATGAGCTTATGATAGTAATGAGGCAATCAACACACACAATTGTATAAATTGAACGCTGGAGGATATGAACCAGCTAAGAAGCGGGACTAATGGCAATAATATCTGAACACTGAATACGCTGAATAATCAATAACGGAGTTATAACTGACTATACACAGACTTGCAGAGCGCTGAGTGGCTAATCATAGGGAGACACTAAGTGAATGATATGGAGTGTCATGTAATGGACTAACTATGTGTAGTGCATGTGTGATGCCCAGCGGACAATGATCGTGCATACGCCACAGACGGGGACTGGAGGAAGACGAGGCACGCAGAGTCTGGGAGGCTGCGATGAAACTCAGCTCGACGGGCCTGGTAGGTGATGAAGATCCAACGACGATTCTGAGTTGAACTCGGCAGGGTCGCAGCGGGGCAGAAGAGCAGGCTGCACATGTGGCGAGCTGGTGGTATGTGGGTCTCTCAAGGCTTTCGCCGACCAGCGGATCCGATGATTGGTAGATTTGCGGTCTTAGCAGGCACAGGACACACACTGAATGGACGTTTGTGTGTGTGTTTGTCAGGCAGATGCGGCAGGCCCACTTCACCAGTTGGAAGGTGAAGCAGATTCTCTTCTTGGCTCGTGGAGCTGATGCTGAATCAAATCCCGGTGACAAAGTCTCAGAGACAAAGTTTAGAGGCAAAATTGTGTAGATTCACTGTAACGTGTTCATGACCACGTAGGCCTAGGTGTGAAATCCGCGTTCGGCATGTGTGCATGTGGTTTTGTTATCATGTGTGAGGGGGCGTGTGTGTGGGCTGGTGTGTATAGTGTTACAGCGGAAAAACTCTCATTTCATATGCATAGAACTTTAGTTTCGTCTCCCAGTTCTATGCAATATACTTTACTGTCATACATGATTACATTCAGCGCACATTACTGAGTATTTTAATATCAAACATGGCTATCTAAGCCCCATGTAAAGAAGCTTAACTTGAATACTATGAATAACTATCATATAAAACATCACAGTCACACACAAAATAACAGACATACATTAAAGTCCATCACAATATGATACCCAAATTTTCATGAGTCTGTATCACGGATTTCTTCTGATTTTGGCAACATTCCAATGGGTATCACTTCAGACTCTCTGGAGCCTAGGGGCTTATCAGAGACAGGCTGTGTGTTTATGTTTAATGGTTGTTTACCGAGTCTGTTTCTTGGTACCATCCTTGAAGAGTGAAAATGGAGTGATTTATGGACTCAGTGGCCTCCTTTACGATCCAACCACTTTCCAACCACTTTCCTGATCCGTTATCAGGGAAGAGGCTCACACGGGATGCAAGGCCCTTCCAGATGTGTGATGATGATGATGATGATGATGATGAAGGTGCATCCACTACAGTGTTAGCATCAGCCATTATATCTTCATTAAACTCTGAGGTCGTATAAGGCATTAACTTTTACTTTGAATTTTCTTTAATATACAGTAGAACCTGTAGAATGTTTTAATGAATTTGCCCTGGAAGTACACAACTGCCTAATGGCCCTTACAAAACAGGTGACAAAATTTTCTAATTCCTAATATGTAACAGACTCTGCGTAACAGTTACCTGCAAATAACCATGACTAGCCCACACCAGTGAGTCATAGTTTAGAAGTACAGCCCACACTCATTACGCTGCTCATCACAGTCCTTTTGACAGTGTTCTGGCACTACGCACTACAGAGTTTCAACAGTAACCAAAATCATTATTGAGTTGTTTCCTGTGAACTGCTATTATTATTGTACTGTTATTGAAGTGAAATTAAACCATTTATCAGATTTTATTGAGCTGTAAACTTGTTCATATGCCTTCTATAAGCAAGGTGAAATAAATAGGGTGTCAATCCTGGACATGAGTTCAACATTTCCCAGACAATTTACCATCAGTTAAAATTCTGGCCCCACCCAGAGCTGTGATGTCATACCAGGGGTATTGAGGTACTATTGCACTGAGTACATAGAAATCTGATCTGAGAGGAATATTGTTGCCGACCCCGACTAGAAATATTTAATACTGCAGGTGCATCCATCAATGTAAGGGCAAATCCCACTCGTTTTCAAACTTGTACTAGAACCAGCTGTTTTCTTTCATCACTCCACTATTTTATAATGCCATTCTAGTTTGTTCATATTTAGTGTTTAGAAGTGCAAGCTAGCGTTCATTGATTAAATGTAGTAATTTATGTAGCCATATTCCAATTGTACTTTTTGTTTGTAAATTTGTTATTCACCAAGAGTGGCATTTTGTCAGCGTGGAGATACAACTCGCAGGTAAATGAATACGTTTATGATTAGCTTGAATAAGTTTATGATTAGTTAGTATTTTGCCAAAACTATAAAGCCACAACATGCCACAACTCTGACACTTCTCCCATCCTCCACTGCACCTCCACAGCGTCTGCCTCTAAAGGCTCCGCCTCAAAACACCCAAAGTACCATGCGGGTGAACAAGTGGCTGGGATGCTGAGAATCTGAGGTGCTCCCCCCTCTTTCACAGAGATACACCCACCTTTCCCTCTTACCACCCAACTCATTTGCAGTTTTCAAAATGTGTAGCGGAAAACAGATGTTAACAGATTACAGAAGACTGTACAGAAAACTAAACTGTACATAGGGTCGTCACATGAACAGTTGTGTTAAGGGACACTGAGAGCGCCATGGCTGAGATCACGATGCTTCTAAAAAATATTGTGTCTCATAAAGCATCAGATTCTGAGGCTGCTATGTGTTTGGGGATAAAGACAGAGCAGTGCAGATGATAAATTTTTTGGTGCATCGATGAATCACCACAAGTCATCCACCAGCAGCTGAATGGCACACGGCCTAATCTGCCACGGTGATACAGTGAATTGTTACGCTGAACAGATTAGTCAAGAGTAGCATGTTTTTATATAGTCACAAATTGAACATGAAACAGCTGTATAGCTTATTTTTACACCCAATGTAACCCCCCCTACACTCGCACACACACACACACACACACACACACACACACAAACACACACACACACACAAATACACACAAAACAGAAGATTGGCTCCTGATGAACTTGAAGAATAAGTAGATTTTTTTTACTTTATTGTACTGCATTGTTACTCCTTTCTGTGAGTGTTCAATAAGGCAAACTCCTTATCCTTGCTTTAGTGTGGTGATAAATCTTGATCTAGTTAAGACATTTTCTGGGATCAGGTGTGAAAACCCCTCCCACATGTATACACTCACATAACCTCACCCACCCACACACACTCATGCACACACACACACACACTCATGCACACGCACACACACACACACACACACACTCCTATATTACCAATATGAGCCGCAGTCTGCAAACAGAAACAGAACATTTTCAATGACTAAAACAGAACAGTGAACCAATGCATTTTAGTCACTGCATCTCTGTATCTAGATTACGGATGTTGTTTTTATTCAACCTTGATTTGACCATGCGGGACGATTAATTACAACACAAGTTATTTATTTACAATGCTGGCCTGGCAGGCACTACCAGTGTGTTTCAGTGTGTCAGTATTCCTGACGGTGGACTGACTCAGGGCTAAGAATAGAGAGAAGAGGGGGAGGAGGAGGAAGAATGGAAGATGAATGGAGAGGAGACAGCAAACTGAATGGCTTGATCGGATTGGGACTATTTTTGTCTAGGATCGTCTTGGGTAGTGTGGGTATTTCTGTACATGTAATTTTTAATTCTACAGTCGACTGTGGAATCTGTGAAATGAAGAGGAAATTCGGCTATGCAGCTCAAATAAAGTGATTTTAAAAATTACCATATATTTTATCCCATATGAGATAAATTATTGTCAGCTGAATGGTGATGACAACCATCAGTGCTACATTCTACAGTATGTATAGATCCTGTCAGCTGCTATCGATATACATATTTCATTATGTCCTTTCCAGCTATGCAGTTTTTGATGCATAAATTAGCAGTGTACCATGTACCGGAAGGGATTTTTTCACAGTGAATAGTTTACAAATACATATAAGAAACTGTTTACATAATGGCAACCGTTGCCCCCCAATAGCATTAGTCATCACAACTACTTCCACAGTAATATGGGAAAGGTGCCATCAATAATATATTGAACAGAAGCAGAATTCACAAAGATGCGTCATAAAATGTTTGATTCAAGGACATTATATAATACTGAACAGAAGCAGGAGGTGTACAATATTTGCAGGAGATGGTGTCGGTTCAGTTAATGAAGACCCAAAAGAGTCAAACAGTTTGTTTCTACGTATTGATTTTGCTTTTGATTAAGTTGACCTCTTAATCTAAACTCAGCAGCAGCTTATTCCTACCAAGGTGTTGATCATTGTAAGACCTGTTTGTGTGAAAAAAGACTGTGAATGTTACACTTTTCCTGCGAGGGCTTGGGTTGATATTTTCTATATAATTAATTCCTCCTACAGAACAAAACTGATTTTGATTTGAATTAGGCTGATCAAACAAAACCACTGACTTTTTAGTATCTAACAAACAAGCATACAGTTTTTTTCAGCTTAGTTTGCATTGCAGGTTCTTGGAAAAGCTTTGCAACATAATATAGACATGCTTTTGATACAAATTTTTCCCATGACCCACCTTGGGGTTTTGACCAAGTCTTGAGAAAACCCAGTGCAAAAGGACAATTTTGGAAAACATATTGGGATATGCCTTATTGCGGTTATCCCCTCTTCATGTTTAGGTGTTTTATACTCTAATATAAAACCTAGGTAACCCATTCTGTACTGTCTGTCTATTTTAAGCTTAGCTTAAAGCTTAGCTTAAAATAGTGTGTGCATACTGTACACACGTGCAAACACACATACACACAACGTGACCTAACTTCACCTGAGAGTGATCCTTAGAGTAGAGATTGGTTCATACATCCTAATACAAGCCAGTGAAGTATGGGATGATGATATGAAATATTAATACTGTTCTTCTCGTCTAGCTCACAATCATTACATGAGAGAGGCACAAATCCATTCAGAGAGAGAGAGAGAGAGAGAGGACAAGACTCTGTATGCTCTTTAATCATTTAAAGTAATTAGTTTGAAAACCTTTGAGTAGTCATTACACCACATTTAATACTGTGTGTTATCCTCGGGGCACAGATGTGCGTATGTGAACATGTGAGCTTCTTTTCACCTGAAATAAATCAAATTGTATGAAATCTGAATCTACGTCTGTGTCTGCCTCTGAATTGTAAGTACGCTGATCTATTTTGTATTCTGTCCAGTAGCTGTGTGGATGCGTAAGTGCATTCGGCAGGGAGAAGTGCGTAAGTGTGTGTCAGTGACTCATCACTGTATTAGCACAGCGACTGTGGGGGTGTCGACCTCACCGTGATGTCAGCGTTGCCATAGAGACAGGGGAGCGGGGGAGGGGCTTAGATAAAGACGAGGAGGGAGAGGGGCAGGTGACGGAGAGAGGAAGACAGACAGGGTGGGGAGAGAGAGAGAATCCTTGACCTGTGTTTCTGTGCCAACATCCTCCCAGCGGTGTGTGTGTGTGTGTGTGTGTGTGTGTGTGTGTCCAGCTGTGGGGTAAATAATTTGTTGTGTTTTTGTGGGTCCAGAAAGGATTAAAGAAAAAGTCTGTCTTAAAAGTTTAATATTTAAATAAGAGAGAGAGAGAGAGAGTGAGAGAGAGACAGAGACGGAGACAGAGACAGAGAGAAGGACAGAGAAAGGGATGGAAGGATTGACCTTTGATTATATACTTTCACACACCAATAAAACAAAAGTGTGTTTGTGTGTGTGTGCGTGTGTGTACTCACCATCTGAGCAGAACTGTTCCCTCGCGCACAGTCTTCTCTCAAACAGACAACCTGACATGAAGAGAGAAAGAGAGAGCTGACTGGTACTTACAGTAAAAACAGTCACCTATAGTGAGAAATAGCATTCATTATTCAATATAATTTTCATAGCAATTTCCATGGCAACAACTACTTTAGGTTTAAAATCAGAACATAAAAACAGACCTAACCAATGGCAAGTCTTAGAAAATTACAGAATCACTACAAATCACCTGTGTGAGCAAACAAGACAACATGTTTAATCGTCTTTTTCCCATCTGATTTTATCATTCGACATTTATATGTGTATTCTGTCTTGGACTCATTATAATTTCACTCAAAGTACAAGGTAACACAGTGGTAACCAGTACAGATTGTCCTCTGCCCTGCATCTACCTTTTATATATTATATTATATATTATATCTAAATATAAGTCAACCCACACTGCACTTATCCTTCATTAGAGTTGGATAAAATGGCAACCAGCCATTCTAGAAGCCCCTCCATCCATTCTCCATTAGCACTGTGGTATTTTCCTAACATTTCGTCTCTCCATGATGGATACAGAGGTAGCTCTGCAGTCGGGCTGAATGCACTTCAGTGGCATCTGCAAGCACATAACTTTGAACAAAATCAATTTTTTCTTTTTAGGGTTAGGGTTAGACTTTGATATTTTGCTAATGCTCCTGGGTTAGAAGCAGTCAAAATGTGTTCCAGGTTTAACAAGTTCCTCCATGTTTTTACTGACATACTGTATGTCTATAGGTAACATAGTAGTCTTTCAGTGGAGGTTACAGTTTGTTTCAAGCAGCTCTGAAGCCATGTTCTGGCACTCATTGTATTGTCTTATGTGGGAAACCCCACAAATAAAAGTGAATAAATAAATAAACCAGTATTTCAGAAGTGCTTCTGCAAATACTGTATGACCAGTCTGATTGAAGATAAAAGGTTGAGACAGATTTTGTGGATGTAAAATGTTGATTTAGAAGGGGTAATGGTGGTTCATTTTAAGCTATTCCAATACTTTGGTTGATGTTTGCTTCTGGTTGGTGTGCAGGACCTTGGAGGTGATGGCAATGTGGGAAACAGCAGCTGGTTGTTGCTAGATAGGACCTCCGCCAGGCATAACACAGCAGAACACACACTGATAACTCTCTCTCTCTCTCTCTCTCTCTCTCTCTCTCTCTCTCTCTCTTTCCCTGTGTGTGTATCTCTCGTTCTCCTTCTCTTTCTCAATTCAGTTCAGTTCAAATCAATATGCTTTATTGGCATCAATGGTACACACTTCAGTGTGAGTATCAGTAGACAGACTATATGTATACAATAGTGGTTGTGTGCAAACATTGTGTAGGTTCAAGGATTATTCAAAAGCTAAAGGAACAAAGGAATACGGAAAATGGATGAATTTTTCAAATGAAAACTATAGAAGGACATTCATTCTCTCATGTTCTGCTCTTTCACATGGTCAAGAAGTGAATAAATTGTATGAAAACTGTGTGTGTGTGTGTGTGTGTGTGTGTGTGCATGTGTGCGTGCGTGCGTGCGTGCGTGTGAGTATTTGTGTATTTGTGGTTGTGTTTGTGACGAATGGACACACAGTGATGGATGGATACCAAATAAGGTACTAAGAACAGTTCCTTCCAAGAGACAGAGAGAGAGAGAGAGAGTGAGAGAGAGAGAGAGAGAGAGATCATGTCTTAGAGCTTCTTTTTCTCTCTACCTGTGAATGAGTGACGTAGTGCATGACAGCAGTTTCAGTGACTCACCTCTTCCTTCTTTGAACTCTCTCTCTCTCTCTCTCTCTCTCTCTCTCACACACACACACACACACACACACACACACACACACAGCACTGCCTAGTTGTGGCTGTTATCTTTAAAACAGTAAGAGCTCCAGTAAGTCCCATTGATTTGAGGACCAAACTGCAAGTTCTACTGGTGTGTGAATTATCTGAAAGGAACCTGACCTCTGACCTTTCATAGACAGTGTGTTGTCATAGCAACTGGACATGAGCCCTTATTGCTGGTTTGCAAGGGAGATAAGTGAAAGGCTGTAGACATGTCAGCATTAGTGTAAATGTCAATGTGGATGGAAGGAAGGATGGATGGATGGATTGGTGAATGGATAGATAGAAGGAAGGAAGGAAGGATATGTTGATGAACAAAGGGAAACGGAACAAAGAGAGAGGTTAATGGATGACTGGATGGCAAACAGCATCAGTCGCTTGTCTCTCTCCATGGTGCTGAAATGTCAGACACTCTTAGCATGGCTTTTTATTGTCCTGCATATTTTACTTCACTATTACTTTATTATTTAACTTTACTTGGTATAATTAGTGCACTTGCTGCCATTGATTTTTCTCATTCAGTAATGTATGATTGCATTTAGTAGGATTAATTGTATAGCAACACAATTTTAAAAATGAACACTTTACTAGCATGTCATACTCAATTTCTATTTCACTTTATAGGTGTTTTATGTAAATACATATATATTTCAATTCTGTTTCATTTTGCAAAATAATGTCTTCAATATTTCAACCGTGATTTGAAATATCAAATATTGATATCCCAAAACTTTCTTGAATCACTTTTGGGTAGCTGCACTGAAGTGATGCAGTGACATGCGAAAAAGCATATCAAATACACCTTGAACAATTTAAATGACTAAAAGTATATAACGGAGGAGGGTGGAGGGGAGATGAAGGGGGGTGGCCACCCTCTTATTACAACAAACTAAAAATATTTCCACTTGTTTATTATAGATTTAGGAGGAAACCTGAGGGAGTGCAATTAACTTTCTGCCTCCCTCCATTTCCCTCTCATTCTATTTGATCAAATCACTGACTGGCTTCACCTCCTACTTCATGAAATTTCCACCCACACATGTAGGAGAGAGACAGGGGTTTAAAATGTTTGCTAGGGAAAGAAACCTTGTAGAAATAAACCAGTAAAACTTGACATCCTACTGGTGTGGACCAATTATTAACTATTGCCCTCATTCTTCATAGATTTTAGAGAATTACTGTAAAGTAATAAGAAGGAAAACTTTACACCCCAACATTTCCCCTTTTAAGATGTACAATGTGGACACTGTTCATCTTGGATCCAAAAAACAAAACAATATAAGCACATGCTATTCTCGTCGTGATTGAAAAAAAAGGGTTTGGTTGGTGAGTAAACTGCTGTCTTCCCAATCCCCCATTCCACAAAAAAGAAGCCCTTTATTATGAGCTTTTTTATGAGGGGAATGGCATAATATGGGCCATCACCCCCTCAAATTGCTCCTTGCTCACACTACTAGAAGTAAACAAACCAGGCAAAATCAAGATACCACCCATCTCCCATACAGACTTGTGTTTCTCCTCCCTGTCACTCATTGCAACCTCCATCTCTCCTCCACCTCTGTTTGTTTTCCTTCATTACACTACTTCATCTCTCCATTTGCCCCCACGCATCCCTTCCGAAAAATAAATATAGCATATTACATTTCAGAAGGAAAATATACAAGTAACAAAACTCTAAACAAATCATGTATGATATCCTATTATCAGGATATTATAATCAAACCATATTGAGTACGACAGACACACTGTAAGTCCCAAATGGAATATTATATCCTATAAACAATAGGAGATAAAGTCCGATCAGATCACTATAAATGATCTGGATCATGTCATCATCTTCTTCATCATCATCTTCTTACCGTATTTGTCTGAGACCCCCGGCTGGCACAGCACCGTTATAAGGAGCAGAGCTCGCCATGGCTTCAGGTGTTGCATGATCCTCTCCAGCCTCACAACAGTTGAGCAGATGCAGAGAGAAACACACCAAGTCCTGTGTTTTTTTTTTCCTTTTTCCCTCCTGTTCCCCTTTAAATCCCCATAATGATCCGGGGAGCTGCAACCGGTCTCGACACCTCACATTGAATCCAAGAAGCCCATGTGACGGAAAAATATAAATAAATGGCCGGGATAAAGTAATTTCTCACACTAGAAAGGCGGGGCATGGGCATGAGATGGGGAGGGGTATATAAACGTATACACGTAGTATCGACTCACGACACGAAAAAAAAAAAAAGATATTGCGGAACTACAATCTGCGGAGTGGATCCACGGAGCAGGGATCTCTCTCTCTCTCTCTCTCTCTCTCTCTCTCTCTCTCTCTTCCTCTCTCTGCAGTTGCGTCATTCCGGTGTTTGAAGCGCAGAGGGAGATGAGAGAGAGCTGATGGGAAGAGATCAATAGATTATTAGATCACGTTATTGATATCTATTCTGCCCATTCAACACTTCGGGAAAAAATATAAGTGCATGAACATTGTGGAAAGCAAAAGCTATTCTATCTCATCAATATGTCCGAAAAACTTTCCACAATTTAATATTCCTGCATCATAGGAAATATATGGAAGATTAATAGCGTGATAGGCCATGCACTGATGTCATACTGGAGTGGTGTAAGCCTTTATTCAGCCACAACTGTCAACAGTCTTCAACACAGTCGCATAAAGTGAGGTGAAGTGAACACAAACTATGAAACATATAGATCTCATGTTGTATCGTCTATCAGATCAGTGGAAGGAAGGAAGGAAGGTAATAATAATAATGATAATACAATAGAGGAAATAGCCATGAAAGGATGTACTAACCAAACAAAGAAACAGAAAGAAAGAAAGAAAGAAAGAAAGAAAGAAAGAAGGGAAGGAAGGAAGGAAGGAAGAAAGGAAGGGAGGAAGGAAGGAAGAAAGGAAGGGAGGAAGGAAGGAAGGAAGGAAGGAAGAAAGGAAGACAGGAAGGAAGACAGGTCAGAGCAGTTCCTCTAGTGATGCTCTTGCTCCCTCTTGTGTCTGTAAAAAGGCAGTTGGGTGGAAATGCTACAGCAACATGTCTGGGTGGACTCTCTGACCTCTTATGAAACAAAAGTAATTCTATATTATTTAACATTAGACAAACATCAGATATTAGACAAAAATAATACAAAATAGGAAATTCAACCATAGTTCTGAACAAATCTTTGAAGGGAATACAAAATCCTGAAATAAAATGTCACCATGGGTTTTGTCCACTGTGGAGCTGTGGGCTTCTCTTGTTCATCGTTTGTGTAAAACTGTGAGCTGTTGCATGTTTCCCAACAGCGCTGAACACTGACAGTCTGCAACTGACTACATGTTTGAGCCTCAGCAGACTCTGGAGCTAACAGGTGTATGCAGATACAGTGCAACGGGAGGCAGGAGTTCTTGGCTTTTGGCCTTTTCATTCACACAGTTCCTAACCTTATTGGCAACATCCAATGAATGCTTGATAATGCCATGGGAATTAGCGCTGCTTATACTAGTCTAGTCTAGTCTAGTATAATCTAGTCTAGTCTTGTCTAGTCTAGTCTAGTCTAATTTAGTCTATAATGTACTGTACGAATCACATGGTTTGATGTTCTATTCCTGGCACATTGTGCTGGCTTTAGCTTTTGATATCATATCTCTCCCATGATAGACCTAAAATAGATCTGGAACAGGTTTCCTTGTAAAATACGCCTATAAAGTTTTTCTTGTTTCCATGTTACCAGTGGTGGAAGAAGTACTGAGATCTTTTACTTAAGTAAACGTAGCAATACAACAATGTAAAGATACTCCATTACAAGTAAAAGTCCTGCATTCAAAACATTACTTAAGTAAAAGTATTGGCAGCAAAATGTACTTAAAGTAAACATTATGTTATGATTATTACATTATGCAAACTGTCCCCATTTAGAGAGTTATATTTTTCATACATTATTGGAATATTAATACTGATTTATTGACATACATGTACATGTAAGCAGCATTTTAAAGTTGTCAACGTGAAGCTAATCTTAACAATTTAGCTATACTTTTGGGTAGTCTAATCTATAACAATGCTATTTTATAGTTATTTTATAACGATGATCAAGTGTTTTAAATGTAAAATATTGATCTGAAAAGTAACTAGTAACTATAGCTGTGAAATAAATGTAATGGAGTAAAAAGTACAATATTTCCCTCTAAAATGTAGTGGAGTATAAGTACAAAGTAGCATAAAATGTAAATACTCAAGTAAAGTACAAGTACCTCAAAATTGTACTGAAGTACAGTACTTGAGTAAATGTACTTAGTTACTTTCCACCACTGCATATTATTACACACTTGCATGCAATCACCCATTCGCACAAACACTGACACACACATAACACACACGCCTTTGATCGCTCTCTTTCTTGCGCTCTCTCTCTCTTCTTTGCCCCTCATCCTTCCATCCTTGTGTCACACACACTCTCGTGTGGCAGCTCACCTCGTTGGCATGTGTGTATGCGTGTTTGGTTGGTTGCTGGGCAACGTGTTTATGAAAGATGACCCCAGCAGAACCACCCACGCTGCCCCAACACTCACGAACATGTACAGATTCAAATGTCATGGCATTTTCACCATGTTTTGTTCTGTTACTCTCTCTCTCACACTCTCTCTCTCTCTCTCTCTCTCTCTCTCTCTCTCTGTCCCTGTATCTCTCTTTCACCTGTCTGTCTTATCTCTCTCTTCCCACCTCTGGTCTTTCTTTCTCCAGCTCATGTGCTCTTTCAAGATGAATCCATATTGAAGTGTCTTGGTAATTGTCAAACTGAAATAAACAAATTCTCTCTTCTGTCACTCTTACATCAGGGCCTCACCCATTTTCCCCATCATGCCGTTCTCCTGTCATCCACACTGCCTGGCTCCAGCATTCCACAGGCCAACACCCCCACCCCCACCCCCACCCTCACCCCCCCTTCGGAAACTGGTCATGGAGTGAAGACAGGGTAGATTTACATGCTACTTACATGTTTTTTTCACCTATGTCACATAAATCTTACTGCATTGCTTTCTGAACAAGGACAAACATACTCTATGTGGGTTTTTACAGAAATGAAAACACAGGTGAAAAAAAAAAAAAAGATTTATGCTTTCAGACAAAATCCAGTCAGGATTAATGTGCCGTTGCCTCTCTCCTTGAGGGAGAATGGGAGGAGAAGGCTGTAAAAATGAATATTTAATTGAAATTCACAGTCAGAGACTATAAAACAACCAAGGTCTGAATTAAAGAAAATGTTCTTTCACTTGATCAAATTGTCATAATTTCAAAGACTATAGTCAAAGCGGTGAAAATTAGATCTATAACTTCCATAGTTTTAGTAAAGATAGATTTTTTTTCTGTTTTTGATGCAAAGAAAGTTGGAGAAATTACTGCTAACCATTTATTTTGAAGTAGTGATATTTTTATACTGTTATATTGCATTCTATGCTTATAATAGAAGCATGACATTGCTGAGTAGGGTTTGGCTGCTATATACTGTTGATATTCTCAGATTTGTGTGTGTGTGTGTGTGTGTGTGTGTGTGTGTGTGTGTGTGTGTGTCTAGTATGTGCTATATTTTCCCACCCATGTCGGGATCTTGGTGCTAATTTAAGATTCTTTTTTCTAGGCCACAGGTCAGGTGTTGCTTCTGTGGCTGGGGTTGCCTAACAACCTAACAACCCCCCCCCCCGTGGCTCATCTTCTGTCCGGCACTGATGATGCGGCGTCCAACGGGAAGTTTCCCTGGGAAACTCCAGGATGATGGCTCCTGTCATATCAGCAGACATCACAGTCAAATCACATCATGCCCATATCGTGTCCAAGAGCATCTGTGGCAATGTGTGAAACCCCCCGTATTATTTTGGTATATGACAGCAGCATTCTGTAATCTATGATTTAGGACCACCTTCAAAATCATTTTCTGGTGAGGTGAAACAGCCTCTGAATCAGCAGTTAGAACATATGGCACTAAAACTCAAATTTGAAACCATTCAAAATTTAATTACATTTTTGGTGGGGCAGCTTTTGACTGCGTTCAGCTGTGGCTAAGGACTTCCACGACAGCATGAACAGACCAAACGACACTTGTTTATTGATGTTTACATCAGAATGTGCCCTTACAAATAATTTCACAAATATATTGTCCTGGATTCCCTGATCCAGTAAGATGTGAGAGGATCTCTGAGAATGAGAAACAAAAATCAGATCATACCATAGACTGTAAAAGGATTATACATATTATGTTATATATCAATATTATACATCATATCAAAAGAAGAATATGAGGCAAAACAACAGACAAGCAGTTTTTGATTATGTTTCTTACTGACCTCCATGTTATACCAATGACAGCAGCTTTTGACTCTATATAGGCTATCTACTTTTGTGGCAAAAAATGTGAAAGTAGGTGAAAATCATAGTTCCTGTTTCTAATATTTACTATGCAGTTGTCAGGTACAGTGGTTATGATGCCAAGAGAGGTGAGCTAGAGTGAAATGAGGGGAGGGCCTGTTTAACTAATGTCCTCAACCAAGAGGACAGTTTCTGTAAGACGAAAAAGAAAAAAAATGCTGAGCACTTCCTTCTCAGGTCAGGTGAGAGTCTTTTGCAATGCATTCAGCTCTCAGTTCTCTCAGCTCTCAGATTTTAAAGAAAGGGAAAATTACAAATTCTTATTCCACATTTTTACAGTCTGGCACAGTGAGGTTTTACAGAAGAGCAGTGAAGGGAAGATTCAGGACATCATTGTCTATTCAGCAGGCTGAGCAGTCAGGGGTCAGAGGTCGGGGGTCAGAGGTCAGGTCAGTGTTGAGGAAGTAAATAGAAAACCCTACAACAGATCAAACCTGGCCAAAATAGTGCTTGCAATACATGTTAGATACATGTGCTTATGGTAATTTTTTTTAATATTAAAAAGGGCTTAATTTATATTATTGTATTATTTTAAATGTATTCTTTTATATACTTTTTCTTTTTTTTCCTATATTCAAATTAAATCGAGCAAACCTCAAGCAACTTTAAATATTTTCAAATAAACTTTTGCTAACTGACCACTTTTTGAAAAGAAAATCAAAACTGAACACAAAACAGGACTGCTAGTGAAACAGTGAAACTGTCTAACGATGACTTTTCTCCCACCCACTCTAAATACATCTGGCACAGAACGGTTTATGTGGAGCACAACAAGGCAAAGGAAGGGTCTTGCAAGAATAAAAGATGCGACTGTAAAATTCATACAATCACTCTTGGAAGTCATGCATGATAGAAACACCAAATTAAAATTTAAGTGCTAAATTTGTCATATTTAGATTTGATGTTTGACATTTGACATTTCAGAGTGATTGTCAACAGTTATATTTTTAAGGCATGACAGCAAAAGCAGCACCATTATTCTTATTTTTACTAGGGCTGTCAGGCTCTGTCTTCAATCCCATGATCCTTTGGGACAGTGGCTTGACAACAGGGTTCAAACAGGAAAGCTAAAATTAGAGCTGACACCACCAGCAGCTGACACAAACTGGTCTGTGACACACAAATACACACACATGCACATACACTCGCACACTGACTCACACACTCACACACACTAAGAGCATGGTTGTCATACTGAGTCCTCCACTCTGGTTTGATGACACACATACACAGCACAGCCCAAACTGCACCTGGGTGTTTCTGAAGACAAAAGTCCATTCACTGCCATTCAAAAATGTCATGGGTCCCGGGGTGGGCAAATAAATTTCTCATTTGGGTCACTGGCTGAAAGGTTCAAGAACCCCTGGCATATGAGGACACTGCCCATATTTTACTGTAACAAGACAGCATAAAGAACCCAAATCCAACTACTGTATAACCAGCCATGTTAAAGAGTGAGTGGGACTTTTATGAAGCTTAAACAGTGGGAATGATCTTTCTATAGATTGTCGTTTACCATTAGCCAAAAAATGTATCTGGGCTTGATTCATTGCCACCCTCTCTGGTTTAGCTGCACGTTCTATCTCTAAAGCTGATTATGAATGGGAAACTCTCTGAGGGAGTGGAGATGGGTAATGTGAATGAATGAATGGATGGAAGAATAAATAAATTAATTAGTTATTTTCGTGTCATGCCACGTTGGTGGCCCACATGCGATTACATAACACAAAAGCTTCCACTTCCACTGCATAAAAATGCTTTGTCCCCAAACTACAATCCAAAGCAACTTCCAAAGAAAGAAAGAAAGAAAAAACATATTTACAAAGAGTATTTACAAACATGCCCCCATACATTCATATTCACAAATATACACATAGAGTATACATAAACATACAAATACATACATGTAGTCATACATACATTTTACACATGATGTACATACAATTTTATATAGATTCATAAAACATAGAACAGCAGAATTACTCCTTTTGTTTATATAATGCTCCTTGCCTCATTTCCCAAGCTTTCTCCAAATAATCTGCTAACCCAAATACTGTATCTCATGTTCAGACAACCAACTTCACCTCTTAAAATTTTAAAGTACCCCATTCATAAAAAATGTACCACTCTTTTCACCTTGCCATACAAAATGTCTTATTGTTTACTATATGATAAGAGCTATACAAAACAAAATGGACATTGTTTTCAATTTACAATACAGCTATAAATGAGTGAATGAATGAATTACAATGAGCTATAAAAACGTAAATGTGGTACTTTATTGATCCTTGTAAGGAGTAACATGACCGGTTATTGTAGGTTTCTTTAGTAGTCCTGTATAAGCATTGATAGTGACTTCATACAGCATGTGTTTTCATCTGTTCTGACAAGGCGTGCAATTGGCCAATGACAGGTGTTGCATTATTGAGCTGGTCACCCTGTGATACGCCCCTCCTCAGCTCTCAGAGGAATTTATAGCATCATACAGCATTAAAGTCAAGAGGGAGAAATCAGAGAGCAAGAGCTGAATATGTGTCATAGGAAACTTGTTAGTCACTATAGCATGGTCACATGCTCTTCCTTTTTGGATCAAGTAGTAGCTTGGTTTCCGCTTTATTTATCATCATCACCACATACACAACCACTCGCACACCCTGGATCCCAGGACACAGAGAGGTGGTGTGACAGGCTGATGTCCAGGTTGGTGTCCCAGAGATGACTCACCAGTCTGGGCTTGCTTTCCTCTGCAGCCCTGGGTGTCTGGATGTCTGGCTGGAGCGCCGCCTGTACAGAAACACACAAACTGCTATTTTATGTATTCACAAAATGCTTGAAGCATGCCTGCAACTATACTGGAGGGTGTGTGTGAGTCTAGTGGAGAAGAGCTGTCAGCCATACAAGTGGTGCACTAGTGATAAAGTGGAGAGTGTATGACCTTCCCGGCAGCAGCTCTATCAGTCAAACCTTTCTGCTCCTTATGTAACTAAGGGTAAATACATAATTGTACTGTAACTCTATAGCTGGTGGAATGGTAGCAACTCAAAAGGTAGGGACACACTGTAAAACCTATAGTGTCACATCAAGACACTGGTATGAGTGTCATATAATGTTTTTGGAAGAGATTAGCAGTATAAAATACAATTTCTGTCTCAGGTTGTGAAAGTTAAGGTCTCATCCATCATAAATGTATGATTTGTTAATATTTATTCTTTTTTTTTAATTTTAAAATGTTATTTATTTCTCTTTTTATGTTTTTGCCGCAGTGAATCCTGTAGAATCTAGTTTCTCCAGCACAATTAAACTGACAAGTTAGATTAAGCATGCTGTAGCTATTTCATATATATGAAGCTATTTCAAATATATTTTTAGTGAAGCAATATGGGATGTGATCTATTTTTGGCGACTGACATAGACTCCCGTTTCCCAGCTTTCACGCCTCCCCACTTCTCTGGCAGCGCAACACTGATATATAGATATGTTTTATGAAACAAGCATATGTTATCTCTAATGGCTTCCTCAACACTGTGACCCTTTTCCTGACTGAAGAGGTTTGAGTAATATAAATACACACACACACAAATGCAGGGACTCACTCACTCACACATGCATCTTTCCAAGCACATTCATTCATTCAGTCATAAACACACACACATACACACACACACACACACACACACACAAGGCCACCGCCCTTTGCAGCAGTTGAAACCAGATCCCCTCGACAGCTGAATCAAGGGCTGGAAACAGGAGCGGCAGTGGCAGAGGAATGAAAGGATAGGAGGAGTGGGAGAAAAGATGAGTGGTTGGAAAGGGGGTGGAGATGTAGAGGGCAGGGTTGGAGAGTAGTGGATGACATATAAAGGGATTGTAGTAATTTGATTACAGAAAAAATGATATCTATCAAAATTACTGTTGCATTTACGGAAAAAATTGTATTCTTAAAATTGTATTTTTAAGGATTCTTAAAAAAAAAGGTAATTTATTAAAATACTTGAATACTAGAATACAAGGAAAAGCGTAATCAGATTATCAATGCAAACACCATTCAAATTTAGTTTGTACAGTAATCCAGGGATTGGGTAATCTGTAATCTGTAATCAGTAAACTGAAAGGTGCACCCTGATGAAAGCAGCTATGCCACAATGCTTTGATACATTTTCAACCTGGTAATATGCAATAGCCAAATAAAAAGACTTTGTTAATATTTTCTTGTTTTGTCACAAAGCAATATTCCTTTTCCTTCACTATTTTTGTAACAGATCACAACTTGAAAGTAACCTTCTAAAACCTTGTTGATGGGATAGGACAGGACAACTTCTCACTACTGACTTGGGATCAGCTTTTCCACCCCCACCCCCTTTCCCTAACCTTAACCATTGGTGGAGATCTTGCAAATATGGACCCAAGCAAACTTTCTTCAGTTTGGGGCCTGGCCTGAAAATGTTGGCCTAGTGGTTGATGGAGGGAGGACAAGAGGGAGGACAAGAGGTTTGAGATACGGGGGACGGGAGTAGGAGGTAGAGGGAGTAAAGGAGGGGGAATAGAGATAGAGGGGTGAGGAAAGAGGGGGGAGAAAAGACAGGAGGGGTTGGAGTGAGTGAGAGTGGGTGTGGTGAAGCTACAAATAGCTGTGTCCAGTGCAAGGCGTTTCTTCATTTAGTCTCTCTGCCAGTTGCCCAGTGGGACAGTCAGGTCTCAGCACCCCAGTCAGCTGCATCAAACCACAAGCCAACCAGCCAGTCAGCCAGCCATGAGCAAGTCCTACTCCGCGTCGGCCCAGTCGGCCTCCTCATACCGCCGTACCTTCGGCTCCGGCGTCGGTTCCTCCCCAATGTCCTCCCTCTTCTCCTCTGCAGCGGGTGGCCGCAGCTCTGCCTCGTCCCACATGTCTTCCCGTGTCTACGAGGTCAAGAGCAGCGGCGCTCCCTCCTATTCCAGCTACAGGATGTCCTCCGGAGGTGCTGGGGGAGCAGGTTATGGCTCCTCCTCAGCCATGCGCACCTACTCCGGGGAGAAACTCGACTTCAACCTCGCCGACGCCATGAACCAGGACTTCCT
Organism: Centroberyx affinis; assembly: GCF_046629955.1. NCBI lineage: Eukaryota > Metazoa > Chordata > Actinopteri > Beryciformes > Berycidae > Centroberyx > Centroberyx affinis. The sequence goes on along the minus strand of NW_027279834.1, from coordinate 415,401 downwards.
CAACACAAGGACCAACGAGAAAGCCGAGCTTCAGCATCTCAACGACCGCTTTGCCAGCTACATCGAGAAGGTGCGCTTCCTGGAGCAGCAGAACGCAGCGCTGACGGTGGAGATCGAGAGGCTGAGGGGCCGCGAGGGGCCCGGGCGTGTGGCCGAGCTGTACGAGGAGGAGATGAGAGAGTTGAGGAGGCAGATAGAGGCCCTCACCAACCAGCGGGCCCGCGTGGAGGTGGACAGAGACAACCTGGCCGACGACCTGCAGAAACTCAAGCTGAGGTAGGACAGGGTAGAGGGATGAATGGATGGATCACAGATGAGATCCAGTAGGTGGAGGGAGGGAAGGAGGGATGAAGGAGGGAAACTCAAGCTGAAGTAAGAGGAGTAAAGGGTAGATGGATGGAACTGTATCGATGGATGAATCGGCGTTGAGTGTGTGGATGGATGAATGATGAAAAGGGGAGGGAGGAGGTAGACAAAGTGGAGAAATGGTACAGAAAGTGATCAATTGAAGTTCAAACTGAAAGAAACAGGACTAATGGCCGCAAATAATCATTTACTTTAAAAAACACATTTTAGTTTGGAATATTACTCACTCTACTAATGTGGCTTTTTCATTGGATTGGATTCATATCATGGCTTTTGTTTTTAACAGTGAGAGCACCCACAATATTGATGCACTTTGGTGGAAGTGACTAAGAGGCCACTGTACTAGATTGTTCCAGAAAGACCAGCTGGAAATAGACCACTATTGAGTAGTTGAGAGAGGGAGAGAGAGGGAGAGGGAAAGAGATAAAATGAGAGAGTGTAAGAGAGAGTCTCTCACCCATGGCACTTGTGTAATTGGCTGGACAACAGACTACATAACTTCACTGGCGGATTCCTGCAACACAGAACGACAGATTGCTGGAAGGGAGAGGCAGAAGAAGGCGAGGGGTGGGAAGGGGGAGAGTGGAAAAAGAGGAGATTAAGAGTTAGTTTCCTTAATTTATGCAGTAAAATAATTAAAAACACCAACATGTGGGATTAAAGAAAACTCCGGGCCTACGCAGCAAAATTTCCAGAGGGTTTCTTTGTCATTGTGGAGGAAAGGAAAACAAAAAAGGAAGGAGATGTTTGCGAAATCAGAATAGGTAAGAGATACCCAAAAGGGTTAGGCAATGAAGAAAAGAAAGGAATACTATACCAATTGTTCTACTTCGATGAGTGTTACGGTCCACCAACTTTTTACAAAAGTTTTATAATTTACCCACAAGAGACTTTGCTGGGGAAGAGAAAGAGAGGGGGACAGAGAGAGAGAGAGGGAGAGAGAGAGAGAGAAAGAGACAGACAGACAGACCTGAAGACTCATAGGAAAAAAGTTGAGACAGACAGACAGAGATATGTAAAGCAGGCACATAAATCAATAGATAAGTCAAAACAAACGCAGCCAGAGAGAGGGAGAGAGAGAGAGAGAGAGAGAGAGAGAGAGAGGGAGAGAGAGAGAGAGAACACAAAAAGAAAGATGGGCAAAAAAACAAAGAAAACATACAGACACAACAACACATATGGAGTTATAGATAGATATATATGCCTACATACATACATACATACATACATACAGTACATACATACATGCATACAGTATGTTCGTGTATGATATGTGTGTGTAGAGGGAGAGATAGAATGAAGAAAAGTAAAATCAGTGACTGTGTGAAAGTGCACACACACACACACACACACACACACACATACACACACACTCACACACACACATACTACAAACACTCACTCTTCTGATCTATCAGCTCTCTTCTTCAAGTTATTGCCTGCGGCAACATGACACGCATGGCAGAGCACCTGCCGCCCCGTCCGAGATCAAACTATACACAGAGACCTCCTGCCTGCCAACTGTTACAACACACACACACACACACACACACACACACACACATACACACACACACACATAGAATGGCTGCAGGATATATAGGGATACCAGCAGCTGCTAGATCATAAACTGTAAAAACAAATTTACCGTACAAAGATATATTTCCCAGGACACTTTGCTGTACCAGGAAGACATAAGATAGAAAAAAAAAGATATTTGCCCAACACACAACAGCAACCATAAAGAAATACAACAAGGGGGTGAACAGGAAAATGAAAAGGAGTCTTACAGGAAAGGCACAGATGGAAATGTCCATGCTGAGAGTTTGATCAGGCCTGTCCAATAAATTAGGATGACAGTGTTCTGTAGAGGAGATAGAGTCACCAAATTCTACTTCTAATACTAAGTGGTATCCACACTAACTGTACTGTATGTATACAGTAGGCCTATGTAAAAGATATCGGTAACCCATTAAATTACAGGCCATTAATAACAAACTAAGTAATATCCAAGTAAAATAGATGTAATAACTCTAAATAGCATTAGAATGACTGGTAATTACTGAATAATATACAAGTAAAAAAAATATGCTTTTTAGCAGCTAGGCCTGTTCTGGGGTTTCTGATGTTTTCTGTTGTTGTTTGCGTAGAGTTAATATGGAGCATCTTCCTAATTTTCAAAATTTTAAAAGTGTGTGATAGTGCCACTTATCTAATACAATTATTGGTAGGCTAAAAGCAGCTTTTTTTAGTGGTATATTAGCCTATTCAGTAATTACAGTACCAGTCATTTGAATGCTATATATGCTATATCTAATAATAATGCTAGTTATTACATCTATTTTACTTGGATATTACTTAGTTATTTCCGGTCATTACTGCGTAAGTAATGGCCTGTAATCTAAAGTGTTACCAAAATATCACCATGCTACATGACTTTTTACATTTACTACATTCAGCTAACATTGTGTTAAGCCTAACGTTGATGAGTGGGCCTATTATGGGTCAGCTTTTTATTAAATATTTGCCTGGATATTATTCAAACCTGTAAAACAGTAGAACATAACATATAACATCTATTGATAAGCTCCCAAATAAGCAGATGCTACCAACCACAGACACCATTTACAGCTTGTTGAATTGTTCACTAGCTATAGCAAGTTCTTCTTTTCTGAATTTCCCAGGGATTCGGCTAGGGAGGATGGTGAAATGCTAATTCTGGAAACAGTATCAGCCGAGGGCAGACCTCCATTCCTCTCTTACCCTGACCCATCTAACTCTGACAGCATGACAGCAGCTGCACACAGCTTAGGGACTCAAAGAGCAAGTGCACGTGTCAGTGTGTGTGTGTGTGTGTGTGTATGCACGCAAGAGAGAAAAGTTAGATTGTGATAAGTTGTTGTGTAGTCAGTTCTATTCCTGTATATTCTCCAGACAGGCAGAGAGAGCAGACAGCAGAGGGCTGGAGGTATGAGAGGTGATAACTAGCTACTCCGTCTACTAACTGGTCCTTAGGGAAGAGACAATGCTTCCAAGCACTTTTTTGTATTTGAAATGGAAGCAATTACTTTTGTGTGCCAAGTGATTTAGTCAGAATCCTCAGTAATGATGAGGAAACCCTGTCTCAGTTATCAAAAGCCTAACTAGTATGCATCAAGTGTGAGTTATTACCTCCACCAAGGAGGTTATGTTTTTGGTGCCGTTTGTTTGTTAGTTTGTTTGTTTGTTTGTCTGTTTGTCTGTTAGCAGGATTACGGAAAAACTACTGGCCCGATTTTCATGAAACTTCGTGGAAGGGTGTAGCATGGGCCAAGGAAGAACCCATTACATTTTGGAGCGGATCCGGATCCGACTCACGAACAAGCAATAATAGCACTAACCTTCTAGTTAATTATCTTTCTCTTTCCTCTCTTTTTTCATCTTTTCTTTGTCTGCCTCTCTCTCTCTCTCTCTCTCTCTCTCTCTCTCTCTCTCTCTCTCTCTCCAGACTGCAGGAGGAGGTTCAGCAGAAGGAAGAGGCTGAGAACAACCTGTCTGCCTTCAGAGCCGTATGTCTTCTATTATCATAAAATCATTCCTTTACATCTCCATCCTCCTTCTTCCTGCCTCAATGCCTGAAGGAAAAAAGTGCAACTCGAGTCTTTCCTCCTTCCTCTGTTGTCTTACTTCTTATTCTACAACGACTTTCCATCTCCATTGTTCCTCTTGTCTCTCTCACCAACCACTTCCCCGATCTCAGCTTTCTCTCCTTCTTCTCTCTCTCTACCACATTGACATTGTCGTTCACATTCAAGGACATGCTTTCTTTCTTTCTTTCTTTCTTTCTTTCTTTCTTTCTTTCTTTCTTTCTTTCTTTCTCCTTCAATAATTCATACATTCATCTATTTATAAATTCACTTACTGATTCATTGATTTGTTTGTGTGTTTCCATCCAGGATGTTGACAATGCCACTCTGGCCAGGCTGGACCTGGAGAGACGCATTGAGAGTCTGCAGGAGGAGATTGCCTTCCTCAAGAAGATCCATGAAGAGGTCTGTCTGTTTACCTGTCTGTCTGTCTGTCTGTTTGTCTGCCTATCTGTCTGTCTATCAGTCTGTCTGTCTGTCTGTCTGTCTGTCCATCTGTCTATCTATCTGTCTGTCCGTCTACATCATCATCATCATCATCATCCTTAGTGAGGCCACCATGTATCTATTCTACATCTATGCTGCATTAGTATCGCAGCATCCACTGCAGCTTGCTCTTTTTGGCAAATTGGCTCTCATTGGCAAAGAACAAATTCAAGAACTGAATCACTGAACTGGACGTAACACTTTGGTTGTCTGTGACTAACTGTAACTATGGTAACTATCCTTATCTGCCTGTCTGTCTGACCAAGCTTCATTTCCGTGCATAGATATGATATAAGCAGTAGATTTGTGGTATGTCAGTAGGGTGGGGTGTATCATATAACTCTCGGCTCTGTGTAAAGGTATACTGTAATGTCAGACATATCTACGCCTCTGTCGGCATGCAGCTGTGCAGGGGATCAGATGTTCAACACTCACATTCACACCCACTGATGTACAGTTTAACATGTTTATCATGCACATTCACGCATTCTCTTTCTCTCTCTCTCTCTCTCTCTCTCTCTCTCTCCCCCCTCTTTCTCTCTCTCTACAAATGCAAAAATGTCACAAATTGGGCATTTAGTTCTTATGCAAAGCAAATGCAATAAGTGCAACAGAAATATGAAACATTTGTTTTGGTTCCCTCACACACTTTAAAGTGCACATTCAGACACATGCAGGCACACTTGAGGTCCCTTCATGTCATTTCTTCTGCCCTCTCTCAACTTTAACCTCTCAGAAATGCTGAGCTGCTGATTGGCTGAAAAGAGCGTGTCAGCTGCTCTGTATGTGTGTGTGTGTGCGTGTGTGTGTGTTTGTGTGTGTGTGTACTGCATGTGAACAGATGTAAAGCTATTTTTATCTTTGGGTCAGTCAGACAGACAGCTGAGTGGGGCCAATGCTTACCAATTTTAAACTCTCACAATTAAAGTCTCACAATGCACTCTTAAAAAAGGATGTCATTTTTAACACATATGCGTGTCTTTCTTTGGAACAACACACATTTGTGTTAACTTTCAACGCAACATATCTTAATGACAGCACATTTTAACATAACACATTTATTCATATATCTTGTATTGCAAAGTAACACAAACGTGCGTTGTCCCAAAGAAGAAAATGGCACATCTTTTTTAAGAGTGTGCTAAAGCGGCCCACTGTAACTTCTCCAGTTCTAAATATGTAATAACATTTTGATAAGATTTTGCTCCTGAGCCACTGCGCAAATTTATAGTGGAAATGATATATTTCACTCCTTAGGTCACCCTCTGAACGGAATTTACTTGTCTGTTATGTGTTATGGTTGTTTTGAGATTTCAGTGTTTCCCCTGTATAAATAAAATGTATAGATTCAAATGTAAACTCCTTCCTTCCTTCATTCCTTCCTTCCTTCCTTTCTCCCTTCCTTCTTCCCTCCTTTCCTTCTTTCCTTCCTCCCTTTCTTCCTCCCTTCCTCCCTTCCTTCCTTCCTTCCTTCCTGCCTACATTCAGTCCTTCATTCCTTCTTTCATTAATTTGTTCATTCCCCTGTCACCTTGCAGGAGATCCGTGAGCTGCAGAGCCAGATGCAGGACACTCAGGTCCAGATCCAGATGGACATGTCGAAGCCCGACCTGACCGCCGCTCTGAGGGACATCCGCATGCAGTACGAGGGCATCGCCGCCAAGAACATCTCAGAGGCTGAAGAGTGGTACAAGTCTAAGGTAGGGTGGGAGCACACAGACACACAGAAACACACACACACACAGACACACACACACACACACACACACACAGTCTCCTCCAGCTGTGGCCCTGCTAAAATCCCATTTCCTCTCTCCCCAGGTGTCTGATCTCAACCAGGCTGTGAACAAGAACAATGATGCTCTGCGGCAGGCCAAGCAGGAGAGCATGGAGTTCAGGCACCAGATCCAGTCCTACACCTGTGAGATCGACTCACTCAAGGGAACCGTGAGTAGTGGATGCAGTTTCTGTCACATAATTCTTCCTCTTCTTTATTTATTTGCTTCATTTTATTTCCTCTTGTTGGTTTATGTCATAGTTCTCCTTTCTTTCTTTTTAAAATGACATACCTTCCTCATATCTCTCTCTCTTGTTCTCTTTCTCAGACTCACTCTCCCACTCTGTCACATTCCTAACTTCATCTCTCTGTTCCCCTGTAGAACGAGTCTCTGCTGCGTCAGATGAGAGACATGGAGGACCGTATGGGCCGCGAGGCTTCTGGCTACCAGGATAGCATCACTAGGCTGGAGGGAGAGATCGCTAAGATGAAGGTGATTTGCTTGTGTTTGAAATGTATTCATTTGATTTTTGGCCACATTGTACCATGGGTGCCATGTTGCTGTGGCATGTCAATATATAACAATGACATCCATGACATCACCATGGTGATATGCTCTGCAATATAAGCAGGGATTTAGCGGAAGGTAAACCCACCTAAACTCAGTTTACCCACCTTTTAGGCTTACATTAATCTTTATGCCATAAATCCATAGTATACATTATATAAAGTAGCATCAAGCTCATGTAAACTATATGAGTTATGATGATCACTGACTGGAGGTCATAGATTCCCCACTTTTTTATTCGCCACTGCATCACTGATTATAAGGATCAGCTGGTATAAAATCACAAGTTACTTGGCAAAAGCCATGGAGCTGGATTAAGGAGCTAAATTCAGTGCAACTGAAACCTGCTGTCTGTTTCTGGCTCTCTTCTACAGCTACTACAAATATTTGACTGGTTTATGTTACCATTAAATTGTATGGTTCATCAGTTATTGTTTTCTTAGTTGATTTTGTGATATGTAAGCCTATGCATGCATTTGCTTTGTGAAAAGTTTATTTGACCAGGCCAGTAAAACTGTATGTATTGTACTGATTTATAGGATGAGATGGCCCGCCACCTGAGGGAGTACCAGGACCTCCTTAATGTAAAGATGGCCCTGGATATTGAGATCGCCACTTACCGCAAGCTGCTGGAGGGAGAGGAGAGCAGGTGTGTGTGTGTGTGTGTGTGTGTGTGTGTATGCTATGTGCATTTGGATGTGGGTAAAGTTAGACAACTTAAGTCCTGAACTCTTTATGCTAATATAAGACTATCTGAGCTATAATTCTTTTCACTAATGTCTTTGACTCATATTTTGTATTAATGTACTGTGTGTGTTTCCTCTTTTTGCAGGATCACTACCACTGCCCCAGTCCACTCTGCCTACTCCTCCATTGGATTCAGAGGTAGGAAAGAATATTCAAATTCTTCCCATGACACATAATAAATGTTATGGAAGAATGGATGGATAGAGGAGAAATCCATGTTGTTTATGAGTCAACAGGGGGGAAAAAAAGACTAACTATAGCTCCCCAACACTTGTGACTGTATAAGGTAGTAGCTATTTTGAGATCTTGACATGGTGCCTAGCTGCAGGGACACATTCTGACCACTAGGAGGAGCTGTATGACATGTCAAAAACCCTCCTGGCAGCTTGATTCACAGAGGCAGAGTCATCAACAAGAAGCCACATATCAATAATCCCATGACTCAGTCTATCAACATGATGTATTAACAATCCTGACATGCAATTCATCCACATCAATACGTCCCTTTGCTCCACTTTGTGGCCAGTTAAATGAAAACACTGAACAGTGATTAAGGATGATGTATGAGACACAGCTAAGATACATCAGTGTCATTGATTTAAATGAGTTTGAACGTTACAGTTTTCAGTGGCAGCCAAATTAGTTTCGCAGTCCTGATTCATGGCTGTCGCTTAAAATGCATATCACCATGTTATGGAGGCCCTTTTATATTCAAAGCCAACACTCTTAGTTCTATGGAAAAGGACAGCAACATTGCACCCATTTTACACACTGGTAAAACCCTCTCGGTGTCTCTGAACTAATCCCGCCTTATGTAACTGTAGCTGAGTTTAATTTATCAGTTTATGTAATATTGCAAGATCTGTATGTAAGATTAATGCATTTCTACAGAGACCAGTCCTGAGTCCCAGCATCAGCGCGGCTCAGAGGTTCACTCTAAGAAGACTGTGCTCATCAAGACCATCGAAACCCGCGACGGAGAGGTCAGACACACACACACACACACACAGACTCAAAATCACATGCAAACATGCAAACAATCTCTCTGTTTATCTCTCTGCCTCTCTCTGCCTCAGTCTTTTCAGCATGCACATACAACAACTTACATGCATTCACAGACACCACACACACACACACACACACACACACTCACACACCCAAACACATACAACACGCACAGCCTTGTATTAAACTGTTGCATCTATTTCATAGCTGTTGAGGAGATAACACTCATACTTTCCCAAATAAAACGTTTTGTTATATTTTTGATCTAGATGAAGTTTTCTATGAGCGAGGGTGCTAGTGCCCAGTGTGTAAGTCTGGTTTCAATACCCCACCCACTTTTTAGCATCTGTAATTCACTATGGGGAGATGCACACTACCAGATTTAGAGAGAAAATGCCCGTATTAAGTTTGATTTATACCTTTGCATTTTCCATGTCAAAAAGGCACATGTACGTGCAGGGTTCTGGGTATCCATCAGTTGCAGAGGTTGTGTATAAATGAATAGCATAAATAACATTTGATTGTTCATTGATATCATAGGCGATACATAGACAATCAACAGACATGAGGAGTTGCTGGTGGTAGTCTATATAAACTATCTGGGATTATTTTTTTCATATTAGTATGGAAGCTCTGCGGATTCAGATGTTGCTGTTGACAACAATGCAAACATGGACCATGCAGAGAGTGTATATTGAAATTTTCAGCTGCAATAGCAATTTTTGTCTTTAATTAGATCAAGAAATCTAGTAGTGTGCATTGACCTATAAAAGGCACCTTTAAGTAAACAGCAAGGACCCTCCACTCTGGCCTTTACAAGCAGCTTAATCACTGTCAGCGGCTACTGTTCCCCTGCACACCTCACTGAAGAATACCTGCACTCATGAGCGGGGTGGTACACTACAATAGATGCTATTCACTGTTAATGGAAAGTAGTTGTTCACCTGTTATATGCCACAGTGATGCTGGAGCATCCCTTCCTACATATAAAATGGATCTCTTTCTTGCTTTCCTGCTTCCTTCCTAACCATTTATCTCTCCTCTCTCCTCCTCAGGTGGTCAGCGAGTCCACACAGCACCAGCAAGACATCATGTAAACAGGAAGAAGCATGATTATACAACATTATATAAAACAGATAAATAAATACTATATAAAAATGGACATTTTCCTACCACTACCATGGCCTTTTATAAGCTGAGCCTTTCTAGAAGAGCCTTTCTAAGCAGAGAGAAATTGTCTCCTCTCACTTGACATCATAGATCCACCTATTATATGTTGACCATTTGGCCTCCCTCCATTAAACCATTTGGGTTCATTCAAATGGGGTCACAAAATGGTACAAGTTAATGCAACCAGTATACATTTCTACACAATGTGAGCATTATAGTACTAAGACAGGACAGATGCAGTGTGGAGGCACAATGGCTGCCACTGCCTTTAGTCTGTTTTCTTTTTTTAAATAAGGGGCATTCCAGCGCTGACACAATACTTGTCACTCACCTTCCCTCCAAAACGTATATCTGTGACTTTGTGTCTGCAAAAATAATTCATCAGCAAGGCTGTAATTTCAAATAAACAAACAGGGCTTTAGATCTTGTGTTATAAACATGCTGTATTGGCCTTGGCCTTTCTAGCCCTCCTTGGTCCTGGTGTGGAGAAGTGGCTATTGAGTATCACAAGTCAGAGGAAAAAATAAAAGACATCAGCATCCTGAGGGAGACTCGCAAGATGGAAGACCCGAAATGGTTAATGAAATAGTAAAAAAATATTTTGTAAATGGGACATTTGCTTGCTCAGTACTGTCTAATTTGCAGCTTAAATGTTTTGACTGCACACGTTACAAGTTATTTCAAATTTAAGAGTACATTACTTGATCAATGACGCCTTATATTGGTATAACCAATTTAAGGAAAGTGAGAGGTTGGTCTTAGGTTTGAAAAATGTCAGAAACATGGATGTCTAATGAATAAGGAACTCAGTCATGTTAGAAGTAGGAGCTCAATAGCATGTGCAGGGTGTGTGTTTGTGCGTGTGGGCGACCAGGTGACACTGTTTCACTGTGCCAAAGATCTCCAATAAAGATTTTTGTTACCCCCATGTGTCACTTATTAGCACTTAGGAACAAATTTCATAAGGGATTTTGTAAAGAATGAATGTTATTCTATTCTATTTTATATGTATAGCACAGTGACTGTGTCAAACAAACACAGTCTAATACTTCAACTCATTATTAGCATTCCTCAGATGGCCTTTGTGCCTTTTCATTGGTTTCTTCTGAACTGTTTCTACCCATTCCATTCATCATCTGATGTGCATTTGCATTGGCTTTCTAAAATGACACTAGCTTCTGCAGCCAAGCATGACGCCCACTGTTAACATTTAATTCACTCCTATAACGACGCAAATAGGAGATGTGGCCCTGTTGAAATTATCAGTAGCAGGGCCGCTCTTGGTGCAGGCGAAAGTGAACAATGGCTTGTTAATGAGTTGGCCCCAGTCGTGTTTTGTTTCCCGCAGAAAGCAGATTAGCACAGCAACAAGAATTATAGTCTACTGAGTCTGTGTCTGAAGTCACTGGACTGAAAATGTCAACAGAGATAAAACAGAAAGAGAGAGAGGGGGGAGGATAGAGGGGGTGGAGGGGGAGAGAGAGAGAGAGAGAGAGAAAGCAGGAGAGAGATATAAAGAGAGCAGACAAAGAAAGAGTATGCGAGGAAAGAGAATGAGACAGACGGGTGATACAGGGAGAAAAAAGACACAGGAGAGAAAAGGAGAGGGAACAAACACAATGAAAAGGAGAGACAGAGACACAGGGAGAGAGAAACAGGAGGAAGACACAGAGAGAAATAATGAGAAAGACCGACAGAGAAAGGGAGGGAGAGAGTCATTTAACTTCTTATCCAGCAATTAGAACAGCAATGTTGGTTATGACTTCCTGCATCCATCACTATTTCTTGGCAACAGCTGTCAATGGCAACAGTTTGCCAGTCATTAAGGGTCAATTTAAAAGGGCAACGTGTTCCTCTGTGCCATTTCCATGGAACGAGGCACAGCTTATCTCTGTAACCTTTTCTCTATCGACTGAGCTGCAGACAGCATATGGCTAAAGCAAGTTATTTCTGTCAACTGATTTCAGGGTTCAGGCATAAGAAAAACGTCATAAATTGATACATGTGGGTGAGCATGAAGCTCTTTTAATATTTGACTGTTTAGGGTCCGGAAAACACTTTGTCAATCCTGATTTGACTTTGCATTTTGTCAAAAAATAGTTGCAAGAAATACTATGTATTGTTGCATAACTGTAGCAGTGAAATGTGTTGTTAAGCTGCAATGCAAATGCATCCTCAATCTTAAACAGTTAGATTACATTACTGCCACTGCTGAGAGGAATATCATGATGATGAACTCAACTGGCAAACTACCTGGAAGCTTTATCTTTCCCCGCTTTATCTGGTTCTCTGTCATGGTTGTGACTTGCAGAGCAGCTTACTGTAAGACAAAATATGAACATAACAAGGAATAAACATACAGTATCTAATTGGAAAATCTAATGTCAGATGGTTTTAGTGTCTTTCATCTCCAGTTTCTCTTATTCTCTATATGTTAGAGACCCACCCTGTGTGTGTGTGTGTGTGTGTGTGTGTGTGTGTGTGTGTGTGTGTGTGTGTGTGTGTAATATGCAGTGTGTGAGTATGTGTGCTCATGATTGCACTTCTATTGGTGTTTGTGTGCAACTCTTTGCACGTAAATAGCTGTGTACTTGTGTGTGTGCATGCATGTAAGTCTTCTTTAACCCTATTTTCGGTAAGGAGCTATGAAAATACTTATTAATTTTGTACTCAATCAGTTTCTGCTCATGTATTGTAAAATCTTTTATATGCCACAAAACATGTACAGCCAGTTATCAGTTAATTGATTAAAAAAAAATATATATAGAAAGTAGTCAGAGATTGTAGAATCACAATGTTTATCATATTCAGGTCCATATAAATACATGCTCAATAATAATAATAATAATAATGACTGATAATGATTGGTGATTTGTACAAATTTAACAAGGGGTTGGTGAGAAGGTGAAACTTTTGCAATTATTTACTGATTTTTTTCTGTTCCAACCAGGGAGATGCCATCCCCCTTTATCTCCCCTTATATCACCCCCTGCTGATAATCAGAGCAACTGCAAAGTCAACAAAAGGCTCAGTTTGTCTGCCGATTTCCAACATCACACGTTGAAACCCCAGGACGAGAATGAAAACCAACAATTTACAGACAGAAGTGCAAATCACCTACCAGGCAAATCAAACCAATCAGACATACAGTCATAACACAATATAAAAACAGTCATACACTATGTAGGTCTACTCCATTAGAAAATAATGAACCAGATAAGTTACATAATAAGTGATCATGATGTAAACAAGAAAAGGGAATCAAACATATGTACATTCAGAAACTATTTACATTACAGTATATACAATATAGTACAGTGTTTCCCCTACTTTTATTCAGCAGTGGTGGGCGACCACAGCAAGAAAATAAGAGATAGTAAGAAAAAGGGACCATTTAAAATATTTCGATAATTTATCACACTTTGTCCCCAAATTACAAACAAGTATAGGGCCAATGCTCAGTTTCTTATTTGTTCCCAAATAAGAACAGTGTTGATGCTAAAATTGCACTAAAACCACAAAAGGGGACCAAAACAGGGACGGAAGTGCAACCAAAATATCCCCAGAATCACCACTACTGCAAAAAAAATTATAGGGATAACGCTAATACAGCAGAATAGAAGGTGTCTTAGCATAATGGTCACATGACAAGAGGTGGGAAATTACTCACATCTTCACATTTTCAAAGCCCTTTTTCTTAGACAGCAGAAACAGAGAGGAGAGGAGGAAGAGGTAAGAAGAGGAAATGAGTAGAGGAGGGAAGAGAAGAGGCGAGGTGAGAAGAGAGGAGGCGAGAAGAGAAGAGGATGTGTCTCTGCCTGTTCCAGTTTGGATCTCGGCTAATAAGAGCCTGTCACTTAGGCCCATTCACTGTGGCAGAACAGATAGTTTGGTCCTTTCTCTGGGCTCAAAAGAGAACACTATGTTACAAAGACTCACTCATGCTATCAGTACATTTCAGAATGAAGTGGTCGAGAGAAAAAACCTCACCTTTCAGATTAACAACCTTCTGCACTTTTGAATTACCTCAGTGGATTTGGAATGTGTCTTGTGCACCCTGGGGCCACAAAACTGAATTGGGGTTACCGGGTTTTCACATTGACAGAAACGACACACTGGATACAGACGGAAAGAAACACATGGGGATTCTCATGCAGTAAAGGGTTAAGGTGAATTGACTGGTCCCAGTGCCCAGTCCAGCACACAAAGGGCTACAGCTGCTGCTAAATCCAGCATCATTCAAGTATTTGAAAGTACAGTAGTATATTTTTCTTCATCTAAACCTCACAAATCATTCAGATTCAAATCAAATTGCCCAGTCTACAGAAAACACACACGCTATCCCAATAGGCATAATTAGCAAAATCTGATGATGTGAAATAAGCAAATGATTACGTGTGATCCATTGATGTATTTCTTGGAATGCCCTTGCTAAGACATGCAGCTATAGGCATTTAAACTTAATTAAGACTGACAGAGCATTTCAAATGCATATGCATTCAGGTTTTGAATTTGGAATTAGTTCTGGTCTTGAATTTCAGTGTTTCAGTGTGTTCAAGTTATGCCATTGGGTCTTTCATCCAAAGGACTTTACAGTACCATTTGGTGCAAGTAGGAACTAGGTAGATAGTGTTAGTGCCATAATCTACTCACTATGCTACATTTCATAGTAATGACTCACCTCAAATGCAAAGGGGTTCAGATTAAAAAAAAAAAAAAAAGTTCTACTGTACTGAAAATACTTTCTTTACATATCAAACGTCCTCACCTCTCTGGATGTACAGCACAACAATATCACATATGTTATGAGCACAGTTCAATTTACAAGTGAAACACACACGCGCTCACACACACACACAGCATTCCCCATCAGTACATAAAAGGTCCAGCAGTAAACAGTAGAGGGCGCCATTTGCAAGTGCTTTCACATTTTCACATTGTGCCATCGAGCGCACAGAGAACACCGTTTTATCTTCCTCTTCGTTTTAAACCTCCTCAATTTAGCACTTCATCCAAACTCAAAGATTCACATTTTAAACTAGGCCGGCATATTGGGGGAAAAAAGAGACTAAAAATGAAAAAATTACAGCATCTCCTGCACACATTGGAATGAACTCCCCTCTCCTTGACCAATATTTGGTACAGTCCATTACTTGCTACAGGGCTGATCATGTGTCCCCACACACAAACACACACACACACACACACACGCACGCACGCACGCACGCACGCACGCACACACACACACACACACACACACAAACCCTCAAACATTTTAACTGTCACTTATTTTTCACATCAAACCCTCAAACAGATTTTATGACAGTGACCAGAATTTAAAAGCAGTGACTTTTTTTTGCATGCTCTAAGAACATATTTAAATAGCTGATGAATTCTCTAATACCAGATCATTTTTGGGATGAGCAGTGGAAATGGGACATGAATGTACTTTTTTATTTTTTTATTTGTCAGGACAGAAAAAAGGATTTTAAATTCAGTGGCATGAGGGGAGAAGAGGGAAGGTGTGGATCTTCATTGTGGGATCTTTTTGTCTCTTTCTCCTGGTCAAGCCTGCAGTTCTACAGCTGGCGAGAGGCAGAGGGAAGGAGATGAGATGTTCCCGTCAAGCGAGGCAGCTTAATGTAAAGCACATCCCGCTTGGGCAATGGCAACAAAGGCAATGAAACATCATCTTCTTCCCCAGGACACTTCACTGAGAGAGTATCCACGAGAAAAAGATCAAAACACTGTTTTCTGTGTGAACTGACATTGTTTGATCATCCTTTTTCATCGAAGAGGAGCATAATTTTTTCCTGCAATAACAGAATTTTACATGTATAACTGGTTTCTGTTCTATAAGCCGTAGAAGAGGAAGTCTCATGCTGCTGTGTCTGGATTCAGTCTGGACTCAGAGGAGACAACGGAAACAGACTGACTTCACCAACACTTCACTTCACAGAGTGACCTTTCACTGGAGAAACCGAGGAGGAAGAGCTGTCTTTCGGTTTCTGCGTGAACAGCGCTTTATACAGTTTCACTGTCATTTTAAGCTGTTGTACGACTTCCTCTGAGTGCTCATAAAGGAATCCTTGAGGCAAATCCTTGCCAAAATCCTCCTTTAATTAGTTTTCAGCAAAGAAAGTGTTCAAGGTTTATTGAAGGTAGAAGTGTTACTTTGACTCCATGAAAGCCATCTGGAGCATTATGTTCGCGTCTGAAAGAAAAACTCATTTATAATGACAAGTTAAAAGTGATGTTTTGATCCTTTTTACCTCAACCGGTGCAGCCCTCCTGTGGAGACTTGAGTACTTTGATTATTCTTCTACCAGAATACTCAACTACTTTGAGTATCCCTCTGTTTGAAACTCTCAAGTGGTTTGAGGACTCCTGCTGAGTACTCATGTGACCTTGTCCATAAAAAAAAAAAACAGCTTTCAACAGTTCAAAGTGACATTTCAGTCCACTCATGATTAAATTGTTGCAAATGTTCAATCTCTTCCAGACCAGTGCAAGAACAGACAGGGTTTGGAACCAAGTGTGTGATGAGTAGTGAGATTTGACCGCATCGCCTTCTGACCACAATCAATTCCTGATCTATCCAAAAGAAGAGGAGCAGTAGCACTATCTGCTGTGTCTGCATTAAGAGTTTTCACATTCTCCAAAACAAAAAAACAAAACCAAAAATGGAATCAAACCAAATAACTGCGATCCAGTTTTGAGATGAGAAACCCAGTGTGGGACTCAACCACGTCGCCTTCGGGACACAGTGAGTTCCTGTCGCTCTAACAGGCAGTTGATTAGGTTGGCACGGTAAAATTAGGTGTTATATCCCCAACTGTGACACAGGGGTTTGAAGTAGCCTCCAGTATGTGTGTGTGTGTGCGTGTGTGTGTGTGTGTGTGTGTGTGTGCGTGTGTGTGTGTGCATATGTATATATATCGCAGTCTCAGACGCGTACTGGGGGTCCACTGGGGGCCGTGAGGGGCACTTGAGAGCCGCAGTCGTAGTCGAGCTCGGCCATACGAGAGCGGCTCATCATCCGACCGTGGGAGTACGCCCGTCTGTCCGTCTGTCTGTCCCTGAAGCTCCTGATGTAGCTCTGTGGACACACAGACAGGAAAGAGTTGGGATAGGGATATATAGTATACAGATACAGAGGTAGAGGAAGATGTAGATATCGAACGATGACAGTAAAACCACAAAAACCATGTCATAGATGCATGTATGTCATGCTGAATAGCAATCACTTTAGGTCTAAAAGATGGAAAAAACATTGTTTGAATCTGATTAATCTAATTGAGAGAATTGCAAACTCAGATGCAAAAAGATGAACAGGGAATAATATTTCAATTAGAAGAACTTACCCATTTTACAAGATAAGTGTGACAATTTGTTAACTGGTCAAATTAACTTGAATGTTGTAATGGACATCTAGAAGTCTAGACCTGATCCACGATTCACATGTCACTGTAATTTATCTAAGATCTGTGGTCCGTTCTGATTTTGAGGCTCTAAAACCTTTGGTTACATTTGTACAGTTTGTAAACACACAAGCACAGACTTGTAAAGTTGAAACACTTATTTCCCATTTATAAGCAAAAATCTTCATTTATTTATGTGAATGTAAATACAATTTATAAGGCTAAATAAATTACAGACTGGGACTTTAAAGCTCTATCCCATCCGAATATTGAGTTATTCCATTATTTTTTAAGTTACACTGGTAGCTGCTCTCTCTCATCTCCTCTGCATTAATACAGCAGGGGCCATGGAATCCTATTTACCAAAAGCAGCACTGAACAAGCATATTGGAGCAGAAAACTTGCGCATTTTAATTAATTTGTTACCATGACCCTTAACGCCCTCAGACAGCTGCAAAGAGAGCAACATTATAATTTTTCAACCAATTCCTTTTGAGGGCGGCACACGCATATAAAGTGAGCCTTTCTATCAGATCTGAGACTATTATGAATATCAAGTCGTCCTATTTGAAGATAAAGTGATGTTGAACTTTGGTAGTACCTTGGGTTGTGTAACTTCCTGGCCATGATATACAGTAACCCCAAAATTGGTGATTCTCTGTTATCTGTTGCTCCGGTACAGACAATTGGAGAATCGTGTTTTTTTCTCTCTCCATTCACTGCCATTATACAGCAAAACAAGGCTCAAAATCACATAAACAAACGTGAACAAAGCAGATTGTGAAAGATATAAAAAAACCTAGTAATTCTGCAGATTTTTTTTAAGTGAATCTTTATGTTATTAAACCAACAAGTGAAACATTAAAATCCGGTGTAGAAGAATTTCAGTGTTATACTTGTTCAAACTGAAATTTTAATAACATAAAGAAAGCGATTCAAAATTCTGCAGAATTACTAGATTTTTTTATATATTGTCAGAAACTGCTTTGTTTGCATTTGTGCTAGAAGCGTGATTTTGAGATCTGTTCCACCATAAAATGGCAGTGAATGGGAAGAGAAAAAAAAAGCAATTCTCCAATCGCCTCTACCGGAGCCCTGGAGCAACAGATAACAGAGAATCACCAGTTTTTAGGTTTTATCATGTCCAGGAAGCTACACAATAGAGAAAAGTAGAATGGTGTGCACATCCAGCCCAACCTGGGTACAGGTGCAGGACAAAATCAGCAACTTACAGAGACAAGGAACGATGTCCGCACACTGAATATTCAGCTTATATGAGGTTATATTCAGTGTGCAGACATCCTTCCTGCAGAAAAGTTCACCATCACTTTAAGAATACAGGTCCTAGAGTCTACCAGGATCTTACCGGTGACAGC
Organism: Centroberyx affinis; assembly: GCF_046629955.1. Classification (NCBI taxonomy): domain Eukaryota; kingdom Metazoa; phylum Chordata; class Actinopteri; order Beryciformes; family Berycidae; genus Centroberyx; species Centroberyx affinis. The sequence goes on along the minus strand of NW_027279834.1, from coordinate 396,859 downwards.
ACGTCTCCATCAAAGCGCCGTACAGGGTTGGTCTTGCGGTGGTAGCCCGGTTCGGTCTGGGGAGGCGGGGCTTTGGGGGGCTGAGAGCCCTGGGTTTGGTGATGGGGGTGGGACGCCCCTGGGTGATGGTACTGCTGGTGGTGGTGGTGGTGGGAGTGGGGCTTCTGCTTGAGGTTGGTCTTCTGGTTCTGCCGTTTCTTCTTCTTCTTGTTCTCCTTCTCCTTTTTCAGCCTCTCTTCCCGCTGACGGATCCGCATGAGCTGGACCCTCCGCTGCTGTCGGCTCAAAACCACTGGAGACAGAGAGAGGAGGGAGATTGGAATAATTACAAAACAAAGTTCGGCAAAAGGTGAAAGGATGAACTGGAGATACGACAGAGAAAAAGACAGTGAGATTAAAATGAATGAGTGGAAATGAGGAGACAGTATTGGCCTGAGAGAGAGAGAGAGAGAGAACTGAGAGAAAATGAGTGAGAGATCACATCAGAGGGAGAGAGAGTAAGAGATAAAGACCATAGAGAGACAGAGATAGAGAGAGATGTCGGAGTGTGAATGGGAGAGAGAGAGAGAGAAAGACATCAGAGAGAGAGAGAGAGAGAGAGAGAGAGAGAGAGTTACAGAGCAAGAGAACAAAAACAATGTAGATATACTGACAGGAGAGAGTAAACGAGGAAAAAAATCAAGTTAAATGTATGAGGGAATAGGGTCACGCTAGTAAGAGTGAGGCAGCGGAGAGAGAGAGAGAGAGCAATGGATAATTATGAGAGTGAACAAGAACAGAATAACATGAAGAAAGAAATGAGAGAGGATGAGATAGAGAGAAAGAAGAGGAACTGTCCATTCACTTTCAAATATTTAAGGATATTTTTTAATGATACATTCTTTAATTGCTGTTGGTGAACTATCCCCAGGGGATTTTTGGTGAGTGCAGGCTAAAAGAAAAAAAAACAACCCCAAAAAACAAAAAAACAATCTGAACATATGCAAGTTCATTCATTCATGACCATTTCCTTCGTTCTGTCCAATCAGTTGACAGACAGATGATTTTCCTCACTGCATGTACTGTACTCACACTGGGCTGTTGAGACTGTTGACATATTGTGAGTAGGAGAGTGTTTGTGTTATTTTCACACCCTCCCCGGCAACAGATGACAAAACTTCAGCCCGTCTCGCTGTCCACTGATTACCCATCTGATTATTTTGCATGTGTGTGTGTGTGTGTGTTTGTAAGTGTTTGTATGTGTGTGTGTTGTGTGTATGTGAGAAAGATCTGTTTCATCTCCATTTTGTAGGGTCCAAATGTTGCCACAAGTACAAGGACCTTGCTGTACCTCGTGCAGAAAATATGTGTGCTCCACTGTTTGTGTGTGTGTGTGCGTGTGTGTGTGTGTGTGTGTGTGTGTGTGTGTGTGTGTGTGTGTGTGTGTGTGTTATGAGGTCCATTGTTGTTGTCTCTTTGGGCAGAGGGGGGGATAGCTAACGAGGCACCATCTGCCAGGGAAACCGCTTAATGATATTCACCCCATTCTCCTCCTCTACTCACCCCACCTCAGTCCCCTCTGGCCACATGCCGCTGTGTGTCTGTGTTTGTGTGTGTGTGTGTGTGTGTGTGTGCGTGTGTGTTCTATTATTGGCAGCAGTTTTTTGTATTCTTGAATTCTAATTGACGGCAAATTGAACATATTTATGAAACAACCAGAATTTCTGTTCTAATTTAACTGCATTTAATGGTTTCAAAGCATCATTATCGCTTGTGGTCGATAATATTGTTTATATTCCGGAAAGTCTTCATCAGCCTGTATTTCTTGCACTGATGCATGCAAATGAATATATGTAAATAAATTAATGTTTACATGTGATTGTGCCCCGCTCACCCATTTTGCCCCACTTCCTCTCCACCCCATCCCCCTCCTCGCCCCTCCCCCATAACACCTGCCCCCTCTTTTCTCATCCACATCATTGCTCATCCTCCTTTCTCTTGCACGCCATTTCCATTGGTCAATTTATTCAAATGTGGGGGCTGGGTGGGGAAGGCCAAGCACTGTTTTTATTTTCTTTTTTAAATTGTTTTCATAAGTCAGTGTTTTCACATGTCATTACTGGCTTAGGCTTGACTTACATTGACCCAGTATTGACAAGTTGCAGCAGTTAAAAAAAGACTAAGTGCATAACACTGGCTTAGCCTCAGCTGCAGGCAAGGTTGTGTTAGTTACCTTAAAGAATACTTCAGGGCTAATTTAAACGGCCATTATAACTAACCTACAATGATGGCATTAATCTATATATCAGCCTCTATCGGTTATCAGCAAGAAATGCGACAACATTGATAGAACGTAATCTTATTTGCCTCCTATATAAGTCTCTGGCACAGCCTTCATCCCCTTGACCTATAGTGGCATGTAATTGACAGAAACATTTTCACATTTTCAAAATAGAGTTGAATAAGCTAGCTAATTAGCAGAGATCTAATAGGAACCTCTAGTGAAGAGGTACTGTAATATATCACCATGCAAAACACTGTAATAATAATACTGCTTTGTCATTTGCTTTGTGGGCTTGAAAACGATGCTTATTAGCCTTCGTAGCTGAAATGTTTTGTGATGCCGGTTGCTCGCTTGGAGAACCGTCTTCTATTGCTGAGCAGTCGAAAATGCAAATGGCGGTGGGGGGTCTTGAATCTCCAATGGGTGGGGAGCTTTTGATCTAAAACAGAGTAGGGATCAGAAAGTGAGTTTTGGAAGCCAGAAATCTCAGCAGCTGGCAAAGTAATCATCCAGTCACTGGTATTGATCAACAACGCTATCAACTCCTTGCAGAATTGTGGTCATTTTATGTTCTGGGGTAGTAAAAATCTCACTTATTGCCCCTTTAAGAGAGAATTAAGCTTATTCAGTAAACACCTGCTCTCTCTTCTCTACACTTAACCTCTTCCACCTCCTCCTCTTTCTTCTCCTCCCTGCAATTTCCTCCTTCTTCTCCCCAATCTAAAGCTTTTAACCTAAACAAAATAAGGCCACCACGGGCCGTATCTATGGCAACAAGCATAACGTACACACACACACACACACACACACACAAACACACACACACACACACACACACGCATACATGTTCTGTTTTCTCTGTCTATCTCTCACACACACGCACAATTGCACACTTTTCATAGTATAGCCAAAAAGCTTCCTCTATCTCTTTGCCCACACACTCTGACTGGAAGCCGTGGCAGCTCGCTATTTTATCCCATTATAAGGGGCCATGTGTGACTCCTTCTAAGGAATTGAATAACACCCAATGTCATACCATAGCAGAGATCAAATGAGTGAGTGAGTGAGTGATGTGTGCTTCACTCTCTCTGTATTTAATGTATGTGTGAGAGTGAGTGACTGAGTGAGAGACTGTCAGAGAGAGAGAGAGAGATAAATATACTCTCTCTCCCTCTTCCTTGGTGCATGCATGTGCTGTGTGTACATGTGTTTATGTACTGTACGCGCGTGTATGCATGTGTGTGTGTGTCTGTGTGTGTATGTGTGTGTGTGTGTGGTGTGTGTGTGTGTGTGTGTTAGGTGTGTGTGAGCGTGTGTGTGTGGGTCTTCATGCCATCTGTGTTGTGGTTGCTTTCGGACTAGACTAGGCCTGTTTCTGCAAATAACACATTCTGCTGACAAGGCCAGTGTTTGTGGGAGGAATGTGTATCTTACACACACACACACACCCACACACACACACACACACACACACTGATGCACACATTATGCCCCAGTTCCCTGACTTCATGGAGTGCTGTGCTTATGATTTATAAAGCAATGAAACTGCCTATTTAATAAAATCTCCGTAGGAAGGATTTGTCAGACTTGATAAAATAGTGACAGCTTTCAGCAGTGGGCTGTGTGGGATAGATACTGAAAGGAGGCTTATTATCATTCTGTGTAGACATGCTTTCTGAGAACACAAGTTTGATCTTTAAACCAAATTCAAAATAGACAAATACCAATTGTGTGCGGAGAGTGGCACTTGTTGATTTAAAATGAAACTGGGTTAAACGTTTCTTTAATGAATGAAGTTCAGTGTCCTTATTAAACACATACGTGTGCATGCACAAACACACATGCAGACACACACACACAGTCCTTACTGAATGGGTATGGCAGGAGCATTGATAGATTGATCGATAGAGTGAGATGTTGCACTAAGATTGATTGGAATAACTGAAACTAGTGACTAGTGACACAATGTTTCTGCAGAATACTTCATACCTTCATACACACACAATACCTTCATTTGTTCCTTAGTTTCTTCCTTCTTTCCTTAACTCCTATCCTAAATGACTGACTGAATCACTCACTCACTTCTCTCTAATTCACTCATTCACTTGTGTACTTACATTCTTGGATGGTAGTGGATGGTAATTAGAATTTGAAGCCAAGATATTCATGTAAAAATACACCCTGTCTCAGCAGTCTAAACCACAAATTGGGTCTGCAACTGAAAAGAGTGTCCCATCCCCACTGACTGAGACCCTGCAGATTCTCCCTATTAGCCCAAACTGCTCACAGATGTCAGGTATGGTGACAGGACGTGACAGGAAGTGACAATTTGAAACTTAAGAGCAAAATACAAAACTCATAAAAACTGTGCTCGGTCCAGAGAAAGTTGGCCTCACCAACAGTGGTTGAAAATGCTGTGAAAAGATTTTATTTTTTCATAATCTCCTCCCCTAATAGCCACAATGAAGAAGACATTTAAGTCAGAGGAGTATGCAGTTTACTTACATTACATTTCATGATTTCTTGGTGATGAAATCCTTCAAACTTTCAAAAATTCACATAATTATCTCCCACTGCCAAGATGCAATATCGACAACATGACCCACAGCTGTGTAATTCTAAAATAGGCTGCTCCAACCACATCAATACCAATCAAACTTGGCTCTGGTAAAGAGCATCTGGTTGGGTCTGCAGTAAAACAGCATCACTCACCCTCCGTGTGGGAATATCCCTCTGCGGTGACTTTCCATTGGATCAGCACTCCCAGCAAGGCCAGGACAGGCCACACCGCCAAGATGACCCAGGTGAACCAGCACACCGGCCTCTTTGGCGCCACCTACAAAGATCACAGTTGCGATTTCAGTTAAATATTTTTTTTTTCCTTCTAATAATTTAAATAATTTAATCTAATTTCCATAAAGTGAGTAATTTCCTAATTTCCAACTCAATGAAAACAGGTTTCTCAGAGGTTATAATGCGTCATGAATATTTCAAGAGTTTAATTCCAATTTGAAATAACCGCCATTTGAATAAATTACCGAGTCCCTAGTACGAACATACAATCATTAAGGAATATCAATGAGGATATTAAGCATCTAATACCTTTGCTTACAAAAATAATTAAATAAAATAACACTATTGAGGATGAAACTTTCTTTATTTACAAAATATTAAGTAATGAACTTCAGGTAGCATTTATTTCTCAAAATGGATACATAGCATTCTGGAATTAAACCTTTCGTTTGAAAATATTGAAACAAATCTTGACTCATTTTAGTTTTTCTCAAATGATAAAGATCCTGTGCCTTATTATGCAGACGCTTCTTGATCTTGATAAAAGTCTAACTACAGAAATCAGTGGTTGTAGGAAAGTTAAAGGTATATTAATGAATGAACATGAAGAAGGACGCTGCTGAAAGTGCTCAAATTGAGAACAAGATGGCGGTTAAGAATTAGATTAACTTTGTCGCTCCAAATCCACACGCCATGGAGTAGAGAGATTTAAGATTCAGTTCAACAAAAAGTCTCTCACTGATGTCAATAGTGCACCGGCTGTATACAGACAGTCGATGGTACTTCACATACTCTCTCTTAATCATCCCATGTCTCCCTCATCCCCGCACTACACACACACCAAATGCACCAAACCCCCCAGTTCTCTCATAAACATGTAATGCACCGATGCCGATGACGGCTCGATAATGCAGACAACAGTTCGCTCAAACACACTCTTGCCCTCCTTCTCTCTCCCAACCCGACAACCCCCAGGCACACTGCTAGCTTGAATGTTTTGTAGACAGACCACCAAGGCTCTATAAAGTACTCAATAGGTCAATGGTGATTCTCTCTCTCTCTCTTTCTCTCTCTCTCTCTCTCTCACACATACACACACTCACACCTACCTTGAGTCTCATAGACATAGTCGACTGAGGAAAACAGCTCAATAATGTTATCCAAGGAGACAGTAATGATGTTTGAGCTGAACACACACACACACACACACACACACACACCCTCAAACACACACACACACTTTCTTACCTTGAGTCTGTAGAAAACATTATGCATTAAGGTGAGCTTTAAAGAAGCGCAAAGTAACTTTTTCTCGCTGTCTCACAACCCCTCTTGTAAACACACACACAAGCGCGCTTACCTTGAGCCTCTCGTAGACGTAGTGCACCAAGGCGAACAGCTCAATAAAGTAATCCACGGTGACGGTGATGATGGCAGAGCCGAAGGTGGCGGTGGAGAGGGTGACAAAGCAGCGCTGCCATTGGAGGGTGAGGACGGCAAATAGCGTGCCAGAACCCAGGAGAACGCCCAGAGGAACCCACACTGTCTTGGGGTGGTAGAACTCCTCCATTACCTTGGAGACAGGATGGTGTGGAGGACAGAAAACAATGCTAATTTTGTTTTGGCAGTTGGTACTTATCACTGGAACTAAGAAAAACACCCTTGTTTCTATTTTGACCATCAAGCATTTTGAGTTCATCCAATGGGGCTTTGAAAGGGTTTTCCTAAGCACTAATGATGGTCGAATTTGTCTCAACCCACATAGTAGCATGTAATCCTTCAACTGAAGTTAAAACATGAAAATTGGAGTTACAAGGTTTTCACATGACAGCAGCATTATGCTTTCTATGTCCATAAAGCTCATTTGTATTGACGTGAAAAAAAGAGAACAAGGGACAGAGGGCGAAGTAAAGAAAGACGGAGATGAAGGTTAAGGAGAGAATAGTGTATACTGTAGCAAAATTGCTAATAAAGACAAGTTTGAACTCATTCTTGTTGATATGCAGTGAGATCCAGTAGAAAATGTAATGGATTATGTCAGACTTACATATCTATTTATTACGACCATTTATTTTAAGCAGCCTATGTGATATTTTCTTTGAGATGCTGTATGAAAATGAACACAAATCAACCCAAATCACATCTCCTCACCACCAGTGAAGCTACTCCAACCAGTAGGCCCAGCAGCAGGCCGACCATGAACAGTCCCACACTACGGACCAACATGGTCACCAGCCCACACAGGGTCCCGATGCCCAGGCCGATGCCCACCGAGGCCTCCACACTCAGCTGGGTGTCCATCACCCTCTCCTTGTAGCACAGCATGAAGATGACCACCGAGCCGAACATCAGGCCCGTCAGGAACATGACCGCCTTGAAGCAGCGGTAGCCTGCAGGAGAAGAGACAGGACACAGACATCTGTAAGTCTATCAGTCTATCACAAACATACAAAACACTGGTACATGCTGTAGCTGTATGTGCACACATGAGCCTGAAGCGGGGACAGTTAAACACACATCAAATACAACATGAAGACAAAATGAATCAACAAACAACATGGAGACACCTGTGAAAAACATAATTTCCTTGAAACTCTGGCAGCCTGAAAGAGAGAGGAATGGGCAACATATGAACAGGGACACAAATTCAAACACACACACATACACACACACACGCACAACAAGCAGTGATTGTGGTGGATAGGGGATGAAAGGAGTTAAGGCCAGGTTAAATCCATCCACACCAGCCTGCCTACTGTCATCCTGCCACAAACATCCAAAAACAAGCTTACAGTGAAGGAGAACTTCTGTTTCCTTGTGATAACCACAACTATAAAAAAGAGCCAACATATGATGACAGCTGGGAGGTACAGAGAATTTTTGTATTTGATCTCTGGTTTTATTTCATTATTTTTCTCTTACATTGTGCCTACACTCCTATAGCTATTGTTTGATTCAATGTAGATTGCTTTGCAAAAAGTGCTTCACGAATAAAGGGTATTATCAACTTACACAAGAAAAAGAGGAAAAGCGAATGCTATAGAGAGAGTGGGGACACATAAAGACCAGAAGAAACCCAGGGAAAAATGAACAGCTACCTTCCTGTGGTGGGTAAGGGAAAGAAAAGAAAAGAAAGGAGGAAAGAGATGGATATATGGACAGAACAATCATCCTCTATTATACAAAAAGTTCTCCAAATTCAGAAGTGAACAGCCATTCTCCATGTCTTTCTCTTTTCTTTATTTGCCTTTTCTATTGCCCTCCCTTTCCTTCTTAACTTCCTCTCTAACTCTCCCTCTTCCACCAATTTATTTCTATTTCAGCGTACTTTATCAGCATGATGAACACCGAAAAACAATCACGCCAAAGCATCAAAAGCTCAAATTCCCCACAGTTTTCAGTCAGTAAATCTCATCGCCCCTTGTATCTGTGTTTATTAATGTTTGTGTCTCTCTTTACTTTTCTCTGTGTCTCTTTTCTTTCGCTCTCTGTCTGCCCTCTCGGTCTCTTGGGGGCTCGACATCAGATTGTTATCTTTGTGTAATCAGGCATTGCGCAGCTGAGCCCGACAATGCTCTTCGTCTCATCCCATCCATTCTTCCACACCCTTCCCTCCTGTTCCTCCCTCCTTTATTCAATAAACCCTTTCAAGCCTTCTTTCTTCCCTTCTCTACTCAGTCCCTTGTCTATTCTATACATCATTTCAGCCTCCTTGCCCTTTCAACCCATAAAATGAATGAAAAAGGTTTTGTAAAAATGTCTGTATGTCACACAATAGTTTGAATTTCCTCTATAGCATGGGGCTAGAATGAATAGGAGTCAATGAGAGACATGAAATAATTATAATAGGAGCATAATAATAGAAGCATTTCAAAAGCATCTACAGTGCAGCAACCTAGACATTTGATTTGTCAGTCACTAATTCCCAACATTATTCTTCCATATAAGATAGTCAAGAATTTTAAACACCTGCTCTTTAGTTTCTGGTCTAGTTTCTACTCCTGTCCCTTATGTATTCTAATCTATACTCTACCCTCCTTTTTTTATACCCCTTACCTAATTTATTCTATACCTATCCTCTTGTCTCCCTAACCCTCATTTCCTTATACCATGCCCCTTCATTTGTTCCTACACACCTCCTCCCCTCTTCCTCAAACTTTCCACTCCACCCTCATCCATTTCTTTCCCCCTTTATCACTTGTCTTTCTTTCAACCCCACACAGATTCCTCATCCATTCATCCAACCCCTTATCTATCCCTTCTTTCATTCCTCATTGCCTCTCTTACTATTCCCCCAGCCATCCAACTTCTCATCCTCTCTGTTCAATCTGGTTTATTCACCTGCTGTATCTCTCCCTTCATCTCTCTTCTCCTGCCTTGCCCATCTCCTATAACATCATTAATCTCTTCTCCAGAAACCGCGTATCTCCGATTTTGGCTTGCTGTCTTACATAAACGACAGCTGAACCTTGTCTTCTCACAAACTGCTGAAGACCCTGGCTGGGACCGAGCCAAATCGTGCTGTGGTGACAATACTCGAGACTTGAAAATCAACCTCTCTTTTTCTCTCAAATCCTGAAAAACTGACTGCGGGGTTTCTGGGGAATATCAACAACTTGCATTGCTTCTCATTCGTCAAACAGCAATTTCATTTGGTCACAGAGAGCAAGATCTGGCACTGAGAGCAGAAATCCATGTCTTTGTTTCTGAGATGAGACGTGCCTCTTCTCTCTCTCTCTCTCTGTCTCTCTCTCTCTCTCTCTCTCTCAGAGCATACCATCAAACAAACAGACAGAGAAATAGACAACAGATGGCGAAGGATTGAGGAGTGGAAGTATCTGAAGTGAAAGTAAAATGATGCTGTTTTTGACGTCTTGTGACATGATGTCTTTTTGTCTCGGCTGCTGGGTTTTTGTTTTTTTTTTGTTTTTTTTTACCAGCATGTATGAAACTACCTTTTTTTTGTTGAATGAGATTCATTAAATTGGCAGTTTAGTCAGCTGGAAGCTGTTCAGTGTTTCGAAGCTAGTGGCACCAGCTGTGCACAAGTTCAAATGGAATAATAATATTTGTGACTAATGAGTTGTTTTTTTTTTTTTTTTACCAAAATACAGGCAGTTGCATCAATAAAAATATGTTTTTAACATAAAAAAAACCTCAACAACTTCCTCATGAAATTTCACTAAAACTGTGTGTTCATGGTTATTTCTCTGTGACATTGGGCCTCATGCAGGAAGTGATATACAAACAAATTTTCTCTTATTTTTGTTCGTATCCACGATTTGTTCTTATTTTGTTAGTACCCCATTGAATTCTTGGGATTCACCAATGTTTTCTTATTTTTGCTCTTCTCTTAGGTAAGAGAAAATGTTATGAGTGGTCGAGAGCACTCTTACCAAGATACGAAAAAACATCTCGTTTTCACAGTCCACAAAATGTTTGTCCAACGCAAGGAAATATAAATTTTAAATTTGAGGAACATAAAAAAATGCATGAATATCATATAATCAAATTTAGATTATTATATGTTTTAGAGTAATTATAATGATTGGATTATTAAATTTGTGGGCTAAAGAAATACTATTGATCCCAATTAAGACTATAAAAACCCTTGGATGATATTGCGTGCGTTCAGCTTTGGTGGCATCTCTCCAATTCCAGAGTATTTTCACACGGCACAACACCTGCCCTTATATGGTTTTTAGGGGGCGTTACCTATGCTAATAACAAACAATCGGCCACGCGCCTCCAATTTATGATCAAGTGGGATCATTCAGCACACCTGGGTAAGAGCAGATTTGGATGGTTAAGAACGTTTGATGCATCTGGACTTGACTTTTTTCTCTTAACAGAAAATATAAGAGAAATTTAAGAGAATGTTCCTGCATGAGGCCAAGTGTCTGTCTTGCAGAATTTCTATCTGTGTTTTTGTTTGTTTAAGATTTTTTTTTAGATTTATGTATTATATGTATAATAACTATTAGCACCCCCACACAGGTCAGCAGGTGCAGGATGTGAGTCACGTGATCTGAAGTTACTGATTAGACGTGATGAAAGATTGTAGCATTACAACATGTACTTAAGTTGCTGAGAGTAATTCTCATTTACTGACAAAATGATTTCACCAAAAACTTCATGGAGAGCTAACAAAAAATTTAGCAAAACAGCATTTGTTTTAGTTTATGCAGCATTGCATAAGCAATTCAACACCTTCATTGCAAGGCACTGTAATTAAGCAGCATGTTTGCAGTAGGCCTACAGTATGTACTATGTAAAACCAACTCTCTAGTACTGCTTGTATGCATCTGGCCTTGCATGTGCGTTCATTCTTGCAGACCCTTGCTGAATAATCGAGAACCTCCATCGCCCCAGCAAAAAAAAAAAATCTCTGCTGCTGCCACTGTACCTAGAAAATAACTGCAAGTAAATAATTGCACATTCCCCTAAGCAGACCTAAGGCCATACAACAAACCAAATTGTACTCATTAACAGAAAAGCATAAAATATTCTCAATATATTATCATACATATGCAATTGTTGTTCCTTTATACAATTGTGTCCCTTGATAGTCAAGTGGAGATAACATTTGTCATCCATAATTTCACCAGCAACACAAACAACTATGATGCAAAGTAGCTTGTGGTACCCTTAACGGCAGATCCCTCTCTTTAATTATTTATTGGCTACTCTTCCTAGTAATGACTTTAAATCCAAACTCATTAGGATAACCCCTAACTGCATGTGATGCAATCAAGTGTAGTCACTCACTAGGTAAAAAAATAACAAGTACGCACTAAGCCTCAAGTAGGGACTTTCCGCCCTAACATTTGAATTAACTCATACATGAGCAGTGCAACAGAGTCTAGGCATTCGGTGGATGACAGGGACTGTAATGTAAAAACACCACAGGGGATCGCTGACAGTTCTGGTTTTTATTTCCGGTTAATTCTAAAAGTCTGGGCTTCTTTGTGTCTTCCCAAAGCACTGCTGCAATCATTTAGTTGAAAGACTCAGACTTTGTGCTCCACATGCCTGTGTCTCAGCAGAGAAGCAGCAGAAGATTAGATGTTTTCCTCTTTAAAAAGACGGCAGGCAGTCCACTCTCCTTGGTAGTTTTTTAGACTGTAGGGATGATGACAGAGATTTTGGACAGGGGAGATACGGGAGAGAGAGAGGGGGGGGGCTTTGGCTGGATTTGATCATAGCCAAGAGGAGATACGGGTCTTAAAGTGGAAAACCACTGAATTTCCGCTTTGAAATATGTCACACCTATGCCATGTGACAGTTCAGTCTGTAGGAATGAGAGTTCACTATTGACTCACATAGCCAGAAACAAGAGAACCATTTGTCCCACTCCTTAATCAATAATATCACAACGATATACATCAGCAGAGGAGACTTAACTGGGGATGACAGAATAGGTGACTAACAGCACTCAGGAGAATTTTCAGGGAAAAGGGACACATTTTCTGGCACTTTCTTTGCACTTGTATACATTGAAATAAAGCTTGCATGGATGTAGCTCCTCACATAAACATTCAATGAGTCCACAAAGTCAGTCTTGAATTCACTGCCAATGGTACACCTGCATATTTTGTATTTTGATGAGCTCACAAATTAAAGCCCAGGTTCTCTGGTTTTGTAGCTTTGGGGGAAGAGTTGTTTGTGTTTGCAAATATACACTGAACCGCCTCGAGAGCATCAAAAATCAGGGGCATAGCTGGTAATAACTTAGTTCATAGACTTAGCACATACTGTAACCTACAGTAGTGGCAACCGTGCGCACAAATTTTCGTGATAGCTAATGGTGGATGAAGTGCATGCATTTTGACATTAAATTCAGCTAATGTTAAATAATGTTAACTTATAAAAGCAGCTAATAATGCAACAACTGAACAGGTAGTGTTAGCTAGTTATGCAAAAAAAAGGGCCTCTGCCCCTCCTGAGGTACCGTCACTTCCCTGATTCATTTGATTGTGTGAACTGTGGTACTGCATTTGGCCTGTTTTGATTGGATGGTTGTGTGAATCAGTAATGTCAAATGCTGTCCTCCTATCTGTGTCCCCACATGACAAGAGTACTAATGTGCTTTCGTAAGCCTGCATGGGTCCCAGGACAAGAAATTACATTTCTCAAAAAGTGAAGTGACACACTATCTCCTGTCATCTGCATGTAATGTATCCATATGGTAATTAGGATTTTTGCTTTAAGCCTATGAGTTAGCAATTTTCCCGGGACGATGACGCCTCTGGAAAATGTTTGACATTTGTTGCCCATTTTGTCCTCCATATCTAGCAAGCTAATATTTCATCTTCTGGCTAAATGATGTGTTAAAATTAATATCTGATTTCCATAATAGCTTTTGATAGCAAAAAAAAATACAGCCGTTCTAAAAAGAATAGCTACAGTACACATAACTGATGATGATTAGTTCTTTCCCTCCGGCAACGAGAGAAGCAGGATACAGAGAGTACAAGCTTCAAGCTGTATTTTTAATGTCTGACCCAGACACCAGATTTTCAAATTACTGTAGCAGGGTTTTATGATGACAGGATTTTCATGAAAGAGCATCCTTCTCTGAGCCCAATTACTGCATGATAACTTTTTCAGACCACAGAGTTTCCCAGTGCAGCTTTGTGACTTACCAAAGAAGCAGTAGATGATTCCAAACAGGCAGCACATGGAGCAGACCACTGACGGCACGATCTCATATCGCCTCTCTATCTCCTGGTCACACCTCAGCACCCCGTCAGCCCCACCCAGCACCCCAGGGGGAGGGGTAAGCTTGAAGGGCAACACCTGGCTGGTGGAAGTCATGATGCCTGAAGTGGAGGGAGGGGCGGGGTTTAGGGAGGGGGAGAAGAGGGGGTGGGGGGGTGGAGTAGGGACGACTGGTTCAGTGGGACTCGCCCATTGAGATGTTTCCACCTGTGAAAGGGAGAAATTGATAGTTGGAGAAAGAGAGAGAGTGATGGAGAGAGAAGGCAGGAGGAGGGAGCAAAGGCAGGAGGAAGGGGGTGAGATGGAAAGAGAGAAGAGAAGAGAGAGTGATTATTGATTGCTCATTTTAAGTACTCCACTATAACTGCTGACTGTGCATTAAGCAAGGTCTATAATTTTGGAAAAAAAACATCTGAACACAACCACTCTCATCACAGGACTGCCAATGCACATGATTAGACTGCATCATAAAAACTGCAACGCAACCACTCTCATCCACAGTTGGATATAAATAGGTTGCTACAAATTGTTGCCACCAGTTTGCAAATGTTTGACCGGTAGTAGCAGGTCTACAGCACACAGATAATGGTTACCATGGAAAGTTCAACAGAACAAATTTGCATAAATTTGCATGTTGTGGGAAATTTGTGGCACAATTGCAAGACTGTTTGCGAGAAGCTAAGGTTTGTGTAAGGGTAAAGACAGCGACCCGTTATACGTTTGCACCTCGGTTCAGCTCCATCCAGCTCTGCAGCACTCTAATCACTTTGCTCCAGGCGATACAACGGCAAATACTCACTGATGTTGTATTGCCTAGCTGAGAGGCTAAAAACAGAGGTTGTCATAACATTATACAGTACAAATTACTGATGCACTATTGACCATAGATAGTGTTTCACTATATCTTCTGAGTACATGGCCTGCCAGGATAAACATTACAACACACTCTCATCAGGAAGGGAAACACAAGAGTGATTATTGATTGTTTGTTCTCTAAGTACTGAATATATTTGCTGATAGTGCATTTAGTGCAATATAAGCAGGATGAACATTCTGCATAAATAAGATTACATGGGAAAGCGAATACAGATGTAATCATGTAAACTGCAACGTTTAAAAGCAAAAACTAAAAAACTAAATTGCATGACCGTATTTATGGGCAAAGTAATGCTACTGGAATTTATTTATTCGCAAGGTAAAAACACTACAGCATAAACAGAACAGAGATTCTAATTACTTTAGGCAATCAGGAGCAAAAAATCTTTGAACTCCAAGGCCTATGAAACTAATATGCAGGGAATCCTGCAGAAGATGTACATCAGAATGTTTTTCTCTGACAGGTATGGAAAGGGCAAAACTTATAAGCCACTCTAACCAGAGCCATTGCACCAGAAACACATTACATCAAGCTGCTGGAGAGAAGATGAAAGATATAAAGCAATACAGACTTGAGACCATGAACATTTTAAAGGATGGCAATGGGCAATATTGCCTGCAAAAAGGGATGGGGATCCATAACTGGGAAAAAAAAACAAAAGTAGACCACAGTGTGTTATAAGGACTGAATTTCTCTTGGAAAAAATAGAGTGTAGATCAACACTGTTGATGAAATAATACATCTTTAAAAACCTCATACAACATACAATAGGGTAGTAATAAGATAATGATTTTGCATTAGCAATTCAAAGTGTGATTACTGTATGAGATTATACTAGACTGACTACATTCCATTGACGTAGATTTGTGAATGTTGTTAGATCATTTGTGGTTAGTCATAGATGATTATGGGTATCACTGGTATCACAATTCATTTTTCAGGCCCACAATGCATACTATAATGTGTTGTGTCAAGATATACTGTTACATAATAATGATAACATGATATTTTATTGATCCTCTTTATTGATTCTCTTCTTGCTTGTGCCCTTCCATGAGAAGGTGTGGTGCAGGGTCAGCTACCCCAGATTGCATAAGTAAAGTGATCCAAAGTGCTGGCAGTGTTGAAGTGTACAATAGTATCTCGACTGCACATATCCCGATTAACTGGGACAGGTGTTGGAAGATGTCATCATAGTAGTCCAATGTGTTTTGACGGCT
Source organism: Centroberyx affinis (assembly GCF_046629955.1). Lineage (NCBI taxonomy): Eukaryota > Metazoa > Chordata > Actinopteri > Beryciformes > Berycidae > Centroberyx > Centroberyx affinis. The sequence goes on along the minus strand of NW_027279834.1, from coordinate 380,985 downwards.
GGGTTGGGATCTAGGATGTTTGCATAAATTGTAAATAATCATTTGTATTGAAGGTTTTGCTATTTTATGTTGCCAAAGCCATTGTAATGTAAAGAAACCTGTGTAAAATACCATTGGTAAGTTTGCTAGTAAATAATGGCCTAATAAATGGGAAAATTGCGTGTGATTCACCTCAACAATAGCCCACAATATAAGTTCTGGGTTGTGAGAAAAAAAAATTGAAATTAAAGTGACCTTAGAAACACTTTGAAAGCCACTGTCATAGTTGGTAAAAAGGTACTTGGCCGAGTATCTCATTATTTTGATAGCCCATACTGTAGTCTTTCACTATTTCCACTTTGGATAAGCTCACACCATAGACTAATAGTTTTGACCAGACCTAACACCACTTGTCAATGCCATACACAATTGAAGGACTCTGAAGTATGAATTTGCCCGGGGCAGCAGCGTTGGTCCTTCTTCTTGTAGTGTTTGTGCCATCAGCTAATGGGAGTGATCAAAGTCAGTCGTGCTTCACATCTTTTGTCTGAAGATAGCTGGAGGCAAATTCCTTCACTCACCAAATCACCCTCAACCATGACATAATAGCAGATTAGACAAGGATATGACAGGATTAGTAAGAGCAATACAGCATTAAAGTAAATTTAGGTCCAAAGGCAAGGATTCATACCAATACAGTTGCAGTGTAATGTACTGTATGTGATCTAAGGATCATAGACTCATCCAGTTAACCACACACACACACATACAGAAACACACATGCAAACACACTATATTCACACAAACGTACACAATACACACACGCACATAATATGTACACACACAGTCACACACTCATTTAGACAAAAAGAGGCACGAAATCCCATTGGTTCAATTGCCGCGCGAGACATAAACGAAGACCTACTAAGCCTATACACTCACTTAAAAGTAAATAGCTTTGAACGGAGGCATCGGCTAAGTGGCATATATGGCAATATTTTACACTGCATCATCATTATTTTATGAGACAGGTAATATGCTACATGTTTTATGTAGTCTACAGGCTGCTGTCCCTGTCTCCATCATTCCATCTCTCTTTCAAATGCACTTACACATCCATGCAAATGCGTACACACACACTTCCTCAATCTATTCCCAGTCTCCACATAAATCTGACAGTCTTTCAACAAGCCATATGTTGCTCCGAGCTCTGTCTCTCTGGACCTGTCCTGATCCATTATTCCTGTCTGCATCTATTAGTTCTGTCTGTCAATTGAAGCCCCAAACTGGGAGTTTGTTCTTTTAAGAACAATGATGGGTAAATATTGAAGGCGAGGGTTTACAGTTGTAGAAGCCCCACATGCATTGATTTTGCATTTCTTCCACAATAATACTGGAGACAATCCTTTCTTGAACACTGTATAGTAAAACAAGTATATTGTAAACAACTGATGTCTCTCAACAAACTAGTTACCAAACCATTACCTGCAACTTTTGATGGCTAAATAGAGATCAAAGCTTGATTTTTCCAATGTGCAGCAGCCCTTTCCATGGCTACATCTGTGGCTTTCATAGGAATTGTTTTTTGAGACTTCACTCAACCAATTGTAATTCAAAAGTAAGGTGTATTTTATTTTGATTCTACATATACAATATCTCCAATATGAATGTTATTGTTCCAAATTTGTATACTGATGTTTACACCAACAACATATGATCTTCTTCCAGCTACAAAATACACTTAAAAACTACAGTTTTCTGCCCAAACAATCGGCTCCTTGAATTTTCTGTAAATTAACTTTAACAAGGCATGATGGCTTGAGTCCCATCTTTTTGTTTTTTGTGGCAGGGCTACTGTCTTTATAGGTTACAGGATCAAGGATTGGATCTTACGTTCGGTCACTCTGGATCCATTACCTTGGTCTGGTTTTCTCTTTCAGGTCACTGCACCTGCCATGTCAGAGTACAGATGGCATACTGCTCACACACACACACACACACACACACACGCACACACACACCCATACTTGCACACAGACCTGCCTGACTGCACAGGGGAGTTAAGCCCTTGCTACTCCGTATCGAGTTGGCTGCTGACCCAACTAATACACTGTGGAATACACACACACAGACACACACACACACACACACACACACACACATACACACACAAAACAAAAAGATTGTTCCATGGTGATTTTTAGCAATACAACACCTTAGGGGAACTCTGCACAGTAAAACTCAGAAATGGATTTCTCCAGCATGACAATTGTGCGCTTTGGCCGAAAGACTACAGAGGTGCGACAATGTGTGATTCAAGTAGAAATCACAGTTCCATATCTTCCAATTTTAGATTAGCTTTTGAAGTCCTAAAATCAATTTACTAAGCTTTTATTTGGTATCATTAAAAAAGTAAAACTTTTATAATCTATCCCTTGAGCTCAGTTGCGTTTGTCAGATAAACGGTCAGTGGAGCTGATAAACATTCTCCCATTCCGTCTCTCAGTTTTTACCTAATCTTATCGAGATGACAATGTCTTGCAGGCTGCTGTGACCGCTAGGAATGTCACAGACAAAATAAATCCAACCAGGAGATGAATCTCATACAACAAGATATCAATCAAGGTGCAATATACTGTAATAAAGTACCAACTGTTTTTCGGTGGATTTAAAGTCATTTTCACTTGTTTTGATTCACCTATTTACAGCAGTCAAATGATGGAACAGCAATGAAAACAGCAGTATCTCAAATCAAAACTGTAATGCATTGACCATCACATTAATATAACGTTGTAACCCCTGTATTGAAATACAGAAAAAAAAATACTTTCTCCAAAATACTTTCTTTTTTTCGACTGATCAGTAAAGTATATCAAAAAATATATTTAAAAGCAATCAAATGGCAGAATTAAAATGAACAGTGAAAATGAGCTGCAAAATATACAAGTATCAGAATCAAACTGTCCACAGTGTCACAATGGAGTAAAATTAATAAATTGAATGCATAAATTAATAAATTAAATTGCTAAAAATTATTGTATCTCAGCAAGGCATTTAAATTTCAGCTTCTGTATTTTAGACAGTCCTTTTAAACCTGGTCAGTACCTTTCATTGTGAAGTCCATTCAACCTGAGCTTGTGCTCCCCTACCTGTGCCTCTGTGTCCCCCACTACACTCTGTCACTACTAATATGGGATTAGAAGCATTAAGACACATTAAGATGAACTGTAAGGCTATTATTAATAATTATAAGCCTTGTTATGGTGTTAACCATCCATTGAGATTTCCCTTCTGGGAGATGCCAGGAAGGGATGACTCAGAGCTAAATGGAAAGTGATAAGCATTAATAGACAGCATTTGGCCAATGCAGTGTTAGCTGCTCTATGCCCATTTACCTTCATAACAATAATAATAAGGATAATGTGATAATTTATTGATCCCTGTAGGCAAATTATCTTTTTGCTTGCCTACCTCCACAGGGAGGTTAGAGGTCGGGGTCAGGGTTGCTCAAAGAAACTTCAGCAGGGAGGATGCTCACCGACAGGAGGGCTTGAACCCCAGTTATCCGGTTGAAGAGTGGTCTCCCTACTCACTACACCAGCCTGCTGCCAGGCGGACTTCAATGCCAACTGATCTTTACTATGATGGTGCCGACAATGTCATTTGGTCAAACTCTCTCTCTAAATGGCTATGGTTAGCATCATATAAAACACAGCACAGAAAATGTCTAAGTGTATTTATATTCTGTTTTGTATTTTGTTATGAGCTCATGTCAAGGGCAACGTCTTTGTGAATGTAAAAGACAATCTGATTTTGAAACAAAAAAATGCTCATTTTACATCCTAGGTACAGTGGGCCACAAATGCTCATAAGTGATTGGAGGGTTTCAATTCATAATTGACTCTCTTGGCAAAGCAGAGTCCACTGGTCACAGTTTATAGGCTGCAGTGGAGGGTCACAGAGTAACTCAGACACCTTGAGTCAGGGTGAAGATCGGACTGAAAATAGATGAAGAGGAATGCCGTCCCACCTGTTAACATACAGCCAATACGAATAAAGAAAATGAGAAAATGTGTTCAAATGTTTAGATTTGACCATTTAACCATTTATCCTAAATTCGACTGAGACTTTCCGATGAATGAAGGTGTTTCGGCTTTTCAGGTCTCTGCATGGGCTTTACATAAAAAAGAACAACATTCCCATGGACAGACAAACAGACACAGACACTAGAACAATAAGCTAGAAGAAGCCCTTCCCACGGTAACATGTCGGCCTTTTGAGTCTCATGCACTATCCCAACGCTTATTTCCACGACAGCAGTATCAAATATTCTCTGGCCATCCGCAGTGTGTATCCTATGACCATTGAAGATGAATGCTGATTTCAATGTGAAAAGCTGTTCTGTCAATTATAATTCTGCGGTGGCCCTAGACTACTTTTGCTGACTGCTACACACACAGAGAAATGAAGTGATTAGAAAACAGCTCCAACCAATAAGCTCCGATCAAGGAGGGGGAAAAAAACAACATGTTATGCAACTATGTCACGTCCTGTCTGTTGCCATAACAACCAGGCGCAAGGGCCCAGCAAATGGGAAGGGGGCTCGTCTCCATGGGAATGTGCGTGTTAGAGCCAATCCTTGTTGGTTTCTTTGAGCCTCCTGGCAGCCAACGACCCTGACCTCTCACCTTATTAAACTAGTGCCTCTTTATAATCCACCAGCCTATTAGGGAACCCACTGAAGAAGCATTTATTAGGGATTTGATTACGACAAGACAAAAAACATCTTGGGAAACCCCAAAATACTCCATTAGAAAGGAATGTGTTGTGGCCAAAAAACCGAAATATTCAGTACACTATAATATCAGTGAAAAATCCCATTCCTGATTTATAGACACTTTATTTGTAAGTGTAATGGTTTTGACTGGTGTGCTTTTGGAAAACTCAGTTATGTGATGAAAAAAGAAAGAGGCAATGCAACTGGAATGGAGCTTGACTTGGGCTAAATGTCAGCTAGGTGGGTGTGATTTATTAACATTTTCAGATGTAACCTGTTGTCCACAACCTTGGAGGTGTGGGCTTTGAAGGATCTACAGCTTTTTTCAAAATACCAAGTCTATTTAGCTTTGTCCAAAATTATACAGTGGGTTTCAAGTTAAAAAAAAAAAGAAAACCTCCAAGATGGGAGCTATGAGGTTTCCTTTCAATAACAGCCATATGTAAAATGGAAATCATCTGTTTTCACAACCTTGTTACTGTCTACAGTAACTTATTTGCAGTTGAAACGTTTTAGAGAGCATGCCATAAACAATGCTCTTAGTATAATTTGTTTTTGAGAGATGTGGCCCATTGTCGGCAAACAAAAGCACAAATAGCTACTTCACAAAAGTGCACTGATATAATCCTCTTCTCCAACTCCTTTCTCAGTATTTTCCAATGCTAAGTGTGCGATTCAAGCTTGCAAAGACAGCAGCTTCCTGTTAGTGCGAGTCTCCCTTCAGTCTCAAACATATGAGGCTTTTGCCTGTGTGATTGATGCCAACTACCCATTATGCTAATTCAAAAGCATGCTAACATCACCGCAGGATTATGCTAGTGTGCTCGACCTCAAAGGCATGTGGGGGAAGACATCACACCGTAACAGAATGTCAAGGTACCGACCAGGCTGACACTGTAAGAACCGTTTACAGTGTGATGGACTGTCTTGCTTCACCGTAGGAGTGGAGCCTTGTATAACTGTTGGGTTCTCTGCGTGACACGCAGCAATAATAGACCTAAAGGTTACAGATCACGTCATAACATTTTTTTTAGTCATTACCATCTAATGACTGTTCAGTGCAAAGCCATAGAGATTAAACTATTGATCCCATCATTACACCACTTACACTGTAATAAAAATTCACAGTGTTGAAGCTAGGTAAGGTATAATGTGATGCATACACTAATGCATCCCTTTATATGGTTTGTTCTTGTTGTGCTCGACCAATAAGGCAAGGTTACAGATGCAGTAATATCATAAAACCACTAAGGAAAGAAAGGCAATGTAGGATGCTGAAAAAAAATGATATCATAGCGACAGGTCAGACCAGTGTCACCACCCTGAATAATCTGGGGAAGTAGCCACCATAACTCGAAGAATTTCATTTGGTTTCACTGGGTAGTTTTAGCACCATATGGTCTAAATGCTGTTTCAGAGGCTTTTCCTCCCTACCGACAATCATTTCTGGGAGGAGCAGTGAATCACATCCAAACACCACTGACAGAAATCACAGCTCACATTACGGTTTGCTCAGCTGTATCCTTGCTTGCATGCCTCCGTTACCCTGACAGACCAATAATGTTAGGCTACATAGTAAAACCACTGGCAGTGTAATGACCTTTCGTGGGGGTGTTGATATGTTCTCTGTTGGATTCTCGCTTCCATTCCTCTCTTCTCCGGATGAGTAGATAATGTAAGGTCATAGATCAAATCTGAGCACCGCTGACACAGTAATAACCATTCAGGGTCTGTAGCTGTGTTTTACTCTGCTGTATGCCAAATTGTATTTCTGGCCTGGTCTATTTCTCTGAAGGAAGGAATATGTTAGGTCACATATCACACCATTATCACAGTGACATTGTAATAGCCATTTCAAGTTAGGTGACAGGTTGTGTTCACCTGTCTCAACATGTATACTGTAAGCTCTAAGTGTGTTGATGTGTATGAGTTGTTCCATCTACAAGTCACTGCACTTATAATGCATATACTACATGTTTATGGCACATGAAAAATCGCTGCTTTATTAGAAATAATATTAATATGCATATAAATACTTGTGACAAACTGAAATGGGGAAAGCAAAATGGTACAAGGCTGTACGTTTTTAACTGTTCCCTTGATTTGACAGTCTGCACTTTTGCACCAGTCACTGTGACATTTCATATACAAACTGAAAAAAATATGAAGTAAATACCAAACGATGTATTCTGCATAAGTTCAGTAGAATAGTGAAGCCTTCACTACCTTTACTGTGATGCCCGGTGATGAGTGTGTGTGTGTGTGTGTGTGTGTGTGTGTGTGTGTGTGTGTGTGTGTGTGTGTGTGTTTGTGTGTGTAAAACTTTTCTTCCCCAAACCTGCTGAGAGATAAATTTTATTTTCTAATCTTCTAATGATATGGGCAAGCTGAGAGAAAAAAAACCATTAAGGGTTTGAAAGTGAGGTTATATGAATGTGTGTGTATGCGTGCGTGCGTGTGTTTGTGTGTGTGTGTGTGTGTGTCAGCATGAATATTTCAGAGGCCGCACGCTGAGTTGTGGCGACAGAGCATCAACAGAACGAGGACACACTGCTCTCCAGGTTGGGGATGGAGAGGGTGAGGGTTGGACAGCGAGAGAGAGAGAGTGAGAGAGAGAGATACAGAGAGAGACAGAGAGAGACAGAGAGACACAGAAAGAGAAAGACAGTTAGAGACAGAGAGAGAGACAGAGAGTCAGAGAGAGAGAGAGATAGAGAGAGAGAGAGAGAGAGAGAGACAGAGACAGAGACAGAGACAGAGAGAGAGAGCGAGAGAGAGCTGGATCAGTAGTAATCAGCAATGTTAGGAAACACAGGTATGTTAGACACAGTCAGAAACAGTAAAGCAGAAAGAATGAACACACACACGCACACACACACAGTTTCATGCTTTTTTTTCTCCCAGTTCTCTCGTAATTAGAACATCTCAGCAAGTAAGGAGAAGAAAACTGTGAACCTATTCTCTACCTCAAAAATGTGTCTGCAGGGGAGAACAAAGTTGAAGACTCTGTGTTCATTCAAAGACAGTGGGTCTGTCTGACAGAAATCATAAGCAACCTTAAAATTCCCCTCCTGGCAACCTGTGGTTAGCTTCCTCCTTTTGTGGCTCTCGATCTCTCTGCGAGGTGCAGCTTCATCCTCAATATCTCACAGAACCAGAGCCTGGGTCAATTCAAACTAAACCCAGTTCCAATGTGAAGGGCATATGCCAAGGTAGAATTGCACTGATTTTAAGTGAAGTAACTAAATAAGAGTCTCTAATTCATCTGGGAGGAAACCCACTGCAGTACCAGAGTAACGGTAAAGTTCACTTAGAGAAAACATACATCATTGTACCTTTTGTCACTATGGCGCAGTACATTCAGAATAAAATGTCTTTTTGAAAGTGTTGAAAGCGTTTCCTTCTCCTGGGTTTCACAATAAACATTAAAAACCTGACAGTAAATAAAACTCTAACACTAAGAAGCAAAGCTGGCAATTTGATTTGGTATTCAGTACTGGATTTACAATATTGTCAAAACACTAGAAATGAAGTTGAAATTAAAACAAAGCTGCCAGAGATGGAACATGTTCAGCCTAAGCAACTTGTTTCTTTCTCTATGAGGGATTAAATGGATAAGGAAGGTATGAAGGTGTGAAGATAAACACTACCAGGTAAGGGAGAGTTTAGTGGGTTAAGGTCAGTAGGCTAAAGCGACATTGGAGGTTTAGCGTGGTTAGAGTAAGGTGAAATGGTTTAGGGATAAATCTATCTAATCCCACTAAAACTATTACTGGGATAACAAGCCCTTTCCTCTGGCATGGATAACAGGATACTATAGACAGAGGGTTTTAGGGAATGCTAGATACAGTACTATAGATAGATACAGTACTATGGATAGATACAGTACTATGGATAGATACAGTACTAGAGATAGATACAGTACTACAGATAGATACAGTACTACAGTAGTTCTTGATAAAATAATGCAATATGCAATACTTAGACTGGAATCATTGTCTGACTTTCCATGCGATAGTCTGTGCATCTTTTCGACAAGCCATCTGTGTGTATCTCTTTCTGTCTGTCTGGCAGTTGGTCTGCCTATATCTGACCACCCATCTGTCTCTCTCTGTCTTACTGTCTGTTGAGCAATCTCTTTGTACAGCTATTACCTATCACACTATCTTGCTGTGTGCAGCTTTATCTGTTTGTCGTTCTGCCCTTATGTCTTTCCGACTACCCAACGTTCCATCCTTCTGTGCCTACAGTGCACACAGTATCCAAACAAGATTTAATAATGTAATGCAGAACAGAGACAGACAATGTTGCTCATGTCATGGCTGCTATCTGTCTGCCCTGCGGCTCCTCTGTCCCCTTTTTCAGTAGTGATATGTGCGTGTGCGTGTGCGTGTGTGTGTGTGTGTGCGTGTGTGAGACAGAGAGAGATAGAGTGAGAAAGAGAGCGAGCGAGAGAGAATACATTCATGTGCGTGTGAGTAACAGTGTTGCCGATGTTATGGTTACTAACAGGATGACTGTTTCCATCTAGTCCATCTGTCACTGGTGAGACTACCACTGTGCATACGTGCGTGTGTGTGTGTGTGTGTGTGTGTGTGTGTGTGTGTGAATGGGGGTGGTTGGGTGGGCTAAAGAGAGAGAGAGAGAGACTTACAGAGAGAGTTGAATCTGCTTAGGATGCAGGACAAATCTGACATGAAAGAAATGTGACATAAAATTCCGATCTAACATCTGTCCTCGGTACTGCAGTAGAATAAGACTCAGTGTGATTAATACACAATGGAATCACTGTGTTATTCCACAGACCATTGAGATATAACATAAAATCATCTCAATGCTACCATAATATCCAAGAGGATGTTCTTTACTTTGATAATGTGGCAATGTATTCCTTTCTATGTACACTATTTGGAGACAAAAAGATAAATAAATAAAATCAGACAGTACAGTATATGTGCATCAGTACCCATTGTATTACTTAAGAGGATGTTCTTTACTGTGATTATGGGTATGACAGTGATGCAGCAATGTGCGAGGCACTTGTACCAATTACCTCTAACATCACTGGATTTCCCAAATGTGCAGTATAGAGCGTCCTCCTTGGTATTATGGCTTTCCTACAACATGTGTACTGTTTGAAAAGCTGTGACTTGAAACTTAAGAAGCTTTTCAGCAGCGTAGATGGCCATTCAAAAACAGGAGCATGCTAGAAAGCTAATATTGTAGTTCTTTTTCATTAGCATGGATAGGTGCACTGTAGTATAGCGATAAAACTCGAGAGGGTGTTCTTTACTGCGATGATGGGTGCCGCAGAGATATAGTGCCGAAGTATCCATAATCGCAGAAACAAATGTCTTCAAGGTAAAGTAACTTTCATACAACAGTTAACATCTGAAAAGTTTTCTTCAAAGTATTATGAATAAACATGAATAAAAAAAACTGGCTAAAACAAGAAAGATGGCTCACTAGCTCCCTGGTCACCACAGTTGGCATAGCAACCAGTAAAAGCACAGATAGCCATGATTTATTTTTAACTTAATTAATTGATTAATTGTAACTGAACAGCTAATGGTCATTTTAAATTATAATATGGGTTCATGCACACTACAAGTCTTTGATCCATTTTAGAACTAATTAAGTCTCAAATCACACATCACAAGTTTTTCTAGAGCATCCTCAACTTAAAAATATGCAGGGAGGATAACTTTGGTGCTTGATGAGTTCAAGAAGTCTTAGTCGTGATTGCCCTTGCCTCTGTCTTGATTGCCTTTGTTTCTCATCCACTTTCTTTTCTGCTTTTTTCCTTCTTTTTGATTCCCCTTCATGTCCCCGTCACATTTCACTATCTGTGGTGCTCAGGTAAAAATGAAAGTAAATATTCCAATATTTCACAAGCCTAGAAATGTGGAAAAGAAGGGGCTTAAGTCATGCAAGTTGTCTAGATGCAATGTAAAAGCACGGACATAATTGGTGTTCCTGATTTGAAAATAGCACTCAATATAAATGTGCTATACCTTTAATGAAGCATTGGAATTGGTAGATAAGAAATATGCGCATGGAATTATAATAGGATACAGCTGCTTCTACTTACCTATGTATATACATATGGAGACATTCAGGGGCAAATTGAGTTAAGCCAGTACTTTGAGGTTAAAAAGGGAAACTTCTAGGGAAAATAAGTTTGGCCGCAATTTAAACAGTTGAATTGCCCTTCACTGCCTAGGCTTTTGTGTCTCATTTCTTCATGTTCATCCAGATGAGCCCTTCAGGTTTTCTGTCTCATCCATCATGCGTACATGTGTCTGATTTTGCGTTTTCGTATCCTAAGTTTGTTATCTGCCAAAAAAAACAAAAAAAACTAGGGGGCACTCACTCTCAGTGAAATAGACTTGGCCAGGGTCATTAAGTTTAAATGCAGTAGGGTGATTTGTATGGGAGCTGAGAACCCGTTTTCTCTGCTTTCTCTTCTGTTCTCACTCTCTTTCTCCTTTTCTCTCTCTCTCGCTTTGAGCTAGAAGTCCATTGAGACGTCTAAGTGACCTATAGACACACACGCTTGCATAAACACCCTCACACACACACACACACACACACACACACACACACACACACACATACACACACATATAGCCACCCAGCTACCCAGGCACATTGTATATAAAGACAGCTCTGTCTGTACAGGCTGCCTACACACACACATACACACACAACATGGCCCATGAACAAAGACAGAGTATATTCAGAGACTATTCTTGGCCTCGGCTCCTCATCTCAAGCCCTGCATTCTATATTTCTCCATCTGTCACTCCCTCCCTTCATCCATCCATCCATCCATCCACCCGCTCATCCATCGATTTAGCAAGCTAATTAGAAAGTGCCACACAGACGTATCAAGGTTCAGTGGTTTGCAACTGCTGTGCCATGAAGTGAGCCCAGGTGTGCCTTGAGATTGTGTGTGTGTGTGTGTGTGTGTGTGTGTGTGTGTGTGTGTGTGTGCATGTATCGTGTGCAGCCCCGCAGCGCTTAAAGTGATCTGAACCTCCAGGTTGGGTGTGTGTGTGTATGTCTGTTTGCGTGTGTTGGTGACCTAAGCATTGATCCCTCACTAAGCCTTGGTCAGTGCTTGTGGCCTGAAGGTGAGGCGACATGGGAGTAAAGAGGCTTTCATCAGATTACACCTCTTTCTCTCTCTCTCTTTCTCTTTCTGTCTGTCCCTCTCTCATATTCCTTTCCCAGTGCCATCTATCTCTCTTTTGCTCTCTCTCTTTCTCTCCCTTACTGAACAGCAGACCTACTTTAAGGCCAGAGTCTATTAAATTTGTCTTAAATCCCATGTGGATCAATTCCTCTCTTTTTCTCTGTCACCCTCTTCTCTCCCCCCACCCTCTTTATTTTTTTCTCTACCAAGCTGATAGCCCCTCTCCAGACTTGTGCGACCGCACAGCAAAAGCTGCAATCAAATGTTTGAACAACTGGACGACTTCAAGCACAATCCCACTTCACGGGCATTTCTAATTTTCTTTCAGACAGCCAAGGGAATCTATCAGGCATACAGGCAAATAATAAATAATATGTAACACGACAGAAACATTGTTTTGCAATTTATTTTAAAACTATCATGCCTGAAGTTCCTATACAATAATTCTTTCTACTCCATTCTATTTTAATGTGGCAGTTGGGAGCAGTGACATAAAAATTAAGGCAAATTCCTTTTGTTCTTTTCCCTTTCGTCTGCAAGTATGTCTGCTTTGCATGTTGTAGTGTGTGTGTGTGTGTGTGTGTGTGTGTGTGTGTGTGTGTGTGTGTGTGTGCCTGCATACATACACAAGGGATCTGCAGCTACTGGCCTACAATGCACTATAGAACAGACTTACATTTCATCTTTGATATGAACACAGGAATGGAGGTTGTGATTCACAAAAACACACAAAAACACACAAAAACACACAAAAACACACACACTTCCTCTGTATTTGTTCCCAGTCTCCACATAAATCCTTGTCTTCTCTCTTCCAGTGTTTCCATTAGCTGTGTGTTACTCACAGCGCTGTCTCTGCAGACCTGTCCTGAATCATTATTGGATTGAATCATAGTTCTGTTAGCTCTATTAGTTCACACGTGCCCATGCAAGCACACACATACACACACACACACACACATCTCAGATACACGGGAACACGTGTGCCCCTGTTTGTGTTACTACACATGCGAGGACCTTTCACTGACTACACCCATTCCCTGACCCCTAAGACTCCCTAACCCTCACAAAACAAGCCAAATTCTCCTAAAATGTCCTCATTATGCCAAAAAGTCTCACTTTTATGATACACACACCTCCCTGAAGGGATACAAGCACACATGCAAGCACACTCAACACATAAACTTCACACATACTGTACACACAGATGCATTCATGCGCATATAGTCATGTGCCTACACACACACACACACAAACACACACAAACACACCAGCCACAGCACAGAGGAGGGAAGGAGAGCCAAGGACAGGCTGAGGGGCTCTTAGACAATGTGAGTCAGATCTGGCTGAAACTAGCAGCCACCAACCTGACACTGTCCTCGCTGCGGACAGTGGCACAGTAGCCATCTGGGCTGGGTTGAGTTCACTTACCACAGAATAATGTGGGAACTTTTTGGCATCAGAAATCTGTCACTTACCACCTATTAAGAAATAAGTGAGAGTTATGAGTACTCTAGCAGCAACAAATGAATTACCATAGATATTGGTATACAATTATAAGTGTCTTCCATTATGAAGTTATGCTGCATCTACTGTATGTAATGCAGAAGCCAGTGCAACTTTTTCAGTGTTGCGAAGGCAGAACTGAAAAGGCATAATAATTGTGTTTCTCATGAGACCGGTTGCTAGATAATTCCTTAAACCTTCGTCTATCTAATATTTTTTTTCCCTCTCGATTTGGTAACCCCCATCTGTTAAAGGCAATATGGCTTTTCTCAGCTCCCAGCCTCAAAAAGCTGCCAGTGTATCATCACTTTACAACAGCCAATCCAAACCATATCTAACAGTTTAAGGGGATTTATAAGCGTTTCTGAATTGTACTGTAAATTAAATTTCAGGGAGTGACCATCATCGGCAATTGAAAGGTTTCTGTCTAAGACGCTGTACATCCATTTTGGAAAAATTATACATTTTTGCTTTTGGATGTATTTTTGCATCTTTTTCAGCTTGTTTTTTTACAGTAATAGCAAGAACTGGGTTGCAAATGTAACTTGGATTGGAAAGGTAACTTGTACAATGATCCTTTGCGATTTATTTCCACCAAACATCTGAAAAGAATAAACATGCTAGCAGTGAGTCTTTGCCTGGAGGAAGCCTGTGTCTATGGACTCTTGTCAGGAGGGCAGGACCACCACACTTAACAGCTATGCCTAAGTTCTGGCTTCAAACAGTGCTCAGTGGATCTGAATTTCCTCTTGGGGAGCCGTTTGAACTTTTCAGAGGTTGGAATTTTCTCCCCAAAGTGACATATCATAGCTTTAAATGGCAAGAACATGAAACTATCTTTTCTGTGTATGAAGTGCCCTAATCATAAAAGGCAAGTCCAGCCGGCACATTGGTGAGCTGAATGATAAACAGCAGCATACCTGACCACTATTCTGCACCGTGTGTGTGTGTGTGTGTGTGTGTGTGTGTGTGTGTGTGTGCGTGTGTGCGTGTGTGCGTGTGTGTGCGTGTGTGAATGTGTGTGTACACTAGTGGGAAGGACAGCACTGAAGTGGATTAATGGGATTAGGATCGACTTTCCTCTCTCTCTCCCCTCCTCTCCATCTCTCCCTCTCTATCTCAATCCCTTCTTCTCTTTGACTCATCTCTTGCTCCCCCTCCTTCTGTTTCAAACCCCCTTCTCTTAGATTCAGCCGATGGCTTTGTCTCCCTCCTCTCTCTTTCTCCCCACCCTCGCTCTCCCTCATCATTCTGCTTCAAGTCTATTTGTTTCCCTCACTCCCACTATTCCATGGTGTTTTCTAGGCTTTTTTTCTGCCTCTCTTTTTTCCTCCCTCCTCTCTTTCTGCCTCCTCCTTGCTATTTATTGCTCTGATACCTCTGATTTTCTCTAACAATCTTTCCTCACTTTCTTTCTCTCTCCCTCTCCTCCCTCTCTTTCCTCCACTACCGTGTCTTTTCTGTTCCACGCTCCCTCTCTCGTCAACCAAACCCTCGTCCATCCCTCTCTCTAATGTATAACAAAACCATGCGGCCTGTTGCGGACTAACTCTGTCAGACAGCAAAGCCCCTGCAGACCTTCTGCGCTCAGACTGAAGTCTGAGTCTTTTTGGCTTATGTCTCATTTCACTTACATAACTCAACATCACAGCACTGTGCAGTGACTGGGTAGAAACATAGGCATTCCACAGATTGTATTTTCCATATGAATGACAATGTTCACAGCACCCATCCATCACCCTTGCATTGAGATTTCTTAAAGCATGAAGCAGAGAAGCCATAACACATTTTGAGATCAGGGATGAAGCTAAGGATTTTTGGGACAGTAGCCTGGCAAGGTTATTTGGACGCCACCACAATTTTTTCTACTTTAGCCCCATTCAAATTCTGGATAGTGAGGGACATTTTTGAATTGAATAAAACAATTTTAAAATTTCTAAATGTTTAAACGTACCTTCCTACTACTGACTTGTATTTTGAAGAGGTTTGGATAACTGGTGGCAGATTTGACGTTCTTATAGCCGTACAATCATGAGGAAATCACATTTCACAGTTTCCACAGTTTAGTCAGCCATAGACAGAAACACCACAAGGAAGTTAAGAGACAGATTGTCTGATTCTCTGTAAATTTAGACCAACTTGTCATCAACTCTGAGCCCAACATGTTGGCTGAGGTCCTAAGACTGAAGACTGCTTGGCTCTTGGTTGTGGTTACATAACAACATAGCACCATATGGGGTCCCTCATTAAAAACATCTTAAATGGACTTTGCAAAGGTTTTATGGGGTAAGAAATTTAATTGGATTTTAGGTTAGACACCAACAGTACAAACTCTATTTGGGTAAACAAATGATGGATTAAATGTCACAAGAAATATAAATTTAGTATCTTTAACTCTGGTTAGTCCAATGTCTTTTGGCAATTTCTGTCAAAGCAAAGCAAACAACTACCAGACTGTTGCTGCAAAGCAGTGAAAGGAAATGTCACTCAAAATAGAATTCAGGCAATTTCCGCGAACTGATGTTGAGGCAGCTCAGCAATGACAACAAATAACTCTAAAATTATTCTAAAATTATTCTATAGCATGACGGCCATTTTCTTAGTTTTTCAATCAACAATTTTAGCGAGGGGCAATATAGCGCGCATAATACAACCTGGCAAACCTCTCTGTATCGTTGGTTCTAGGATGTCTGAATGAGTGGGCCAGTGACTGTGTGGGTTTGAATCCCAGCGCATGTTATGTGGTCACATTTATATCTCCTCACTTTCCTCTAGCTTCACTATTGAGCTAATAAAAATGGAACAAAGCAGTCATTACATGCCATCACTTGAAACTGAAATTCATCATTCACGGGACAAAGACCTAATTTATGTTTTCAAGAAGTGCCATTATTCAAACATCAAGCAAACGAAGCACATGAAGTACAAATGAAACCTGTCGCCCAGAACAACCACTGTGGGCGGCTCAGAGAAGTATCGGCTCGTGACTGGAAAGTTGTGAGTTGGTATCTCCAGACCAGGTGGGAAAATCTAGGCAATAAAAGTGAATGAGAAACACTTTCCTCCTCAGCTCAACACCTACTGTTACAGTGCCCTTAAGCAACATGTTTACCCCCCAGCTGCTCCAGTGGGGAGGGGGGTAAACATGGGTGTAACTGTGTAAATGAAAAATAGGATGCTGATGAAGAAGATCAAGCATGCTCAGCCAACATTAGCCAGGTAAACAAAGGCTAAAATAAAAAAAAAAAATATGATGCAGTCCCCGTGTCAGTCCATTGACTTATTTACCTCCACAAAGCTTGACTCACCCTTCTACATGGAAAGACCTTGTCTTCACTGTACTGCCTGAGAAATGAATCACATACTGAAGGAAATTCTCATTAAAGGAGTTCATAGCACCAGACAGTAAGCCACCCTGCAGTTTCACACCAGTCCAGTCTCCCACGCATTACTCCACCAAAAAAAATCACACAGTCAGTAACTGGCAACATGGCACTTCTAAACACTCTTACACACTCCATCTTATACTCACATTCCTTCCCATGGCGTCTTTTCTCCAGCATCTTCTACTCAAATCCATAACCATTACTTTGAGATATCTTCAGCACAGGGACCTTGCCTGCTTATTTTTATGTTTGGACAAGGCCACAATTATCCTTATAATCCACAATTTTAATGGGACCAAATGGAGACGGGATGATGATATGATGATGACAGCTAAATAACAGGAGGCAGCTCCTTCTTCTTAACAGCTGCCACGCTCCTAACTGATTCTACCTAACCACTATTTCATTCTAACTCTACTAGCATACAGAAGGACGGCTAAGCCCACTGGATAAAAGTCAAGCCATCTCCCGAAACCATGTCCAATAACCCAGACATTACCTTAGAAATCTTTATTCCATGCCCTCTGTTTTAAACACTTTTATCTTCTCCTTCTCTCTTTCACCTGTGCGTCTTTCTCTGCCATATTTGTCATCCTTATCACTGTCTAACGTGTCCAACTGTGCATGCATGCTCATCTGCAATTCTTTATTTATTCTGCTTTGTGTGTCTCTCCCTTACACCACATGCATGCATGTACTTGCATGCAAACATGCAATGTATCAAGGGAAAAGTGCAATCATGGTGACTGTCTGTTGGTGGGTAATGTGTTTTGTTACAGGTTGTTCAGTCTCATTCTCAAATCCTTTTTTGCAGGAAAAAAAAATCTTAACAACTATCTCAGAGAGAGAGAGAGAGAGAGAGAGAGAGAGAGAGAGAGAGAGAGAGAGAACATAGGCTCAAGCCCAGTCTTTTTCAGAATGGTACTGGCAGCTACTGGTGCAAAGACAAAGGGAAAATTGAAAGGAAAAATGCCTATACAGTTAGTCCAACAGGCTCGCTGCCTATAATTACTCCTTCTTTGCTCTGACAAACTGCTAATTATGAAGCTGTTTTATGTGCCATTACTGAAGCACAGTGTGTTCTCCAATGCAGAAAGAGAGACTGAGAGAGAGACAGAGAGAGAGAGAGAGAGAGAGAGAGACAGAGAGACAGAGAGAGAGATGAAGTAATTTAATAAACTTAGGTACTACTGTTATTGTGACATTCATGCCATTAAATACAGACCTGAAATTGAGGCAAAATTAGAAAGTGAGAATGTCTGATAGATAGACAGACAGACAGACAGACAGACAGACAGACAGACAGATAGATAGATAGATAGATAGATAGATAGATAGATGTGTGTGTGTGTGTGTGTGTGTGTGTGTGTGTGTATGTGTGTGTGTGTGTGTGAGAGAGAGAGAGAGAGAGAGAGAGAGAGATTAACTAATTTAATACACTTAGGTACTACTGTTATTGTGACAATCATGCCATTAAATACAGACCTGAAATTGAGGCACAATTAGAAAGTGAGACTGTCTGATAGATAGATAGATAGATAGATAGATAGATAGATAGATAGATAGATAGATAGATAGATAGATAGATAGATGTGTGTGAGTGAGTGTGTGTGTGTGTGTGTGTGAGAGAGAGAGAGACAGAGAGAAAGAGGGGGGGGTATGGACCCACGTGACTTTCCGCCAAGTGGAGTGCTAATCAATTTAGCTCCCAGTGTTTACACGCTGTTCAGTCCAATTATACACGGGTATAAAATTCAGGGTTTAAAGTTATTTTAATTATTAATTATTACACACATCATGAAGGATTCATTTGCCTATCGTGGATAATATGCGGCCACTGAGAGGTCTTGAAGCGCCCAGTCTCGTGTTATGGCACCAGATCTCATATACGTTAAACAATATGGTTTGAAAACAATAGAGTGAAAACAATGGCAAAGGCTGTGAGAGCCGTTTTCGTTTTGAGCGTTACATTGCTCCAGTGTCTCAGTATCAGGGATTAATTCAGTGATGGGCCAGGCTGTGAACAAAAGCAACTGGCTTACAAAACCCATTTGAAAACTGGCAATTTGGGACGGTTCCTCATTTGGGTTGCTGTGCGCAGAAACCGAACATTTTGTCTCAGCTGTCTCTTAACCTTTCTGGAAATGTGGTGCGTCGACTCAAATCAACAAAAAGCTACGTCCTATAACGTTACCCACCATTGTTTTTTTTTTTGTTTTTTTTTTGGATGCGAACAAAGAAAACTCACTTGGTTGTCACTCACCTCAGAAACGCAGCATTGGCGTGTTTTTCTTTCTGTAGGCTATTATTATTATTATCCCCGAGTCCAAAAAAAGAAGAAGAAGAAAATCTCCACGTGTCAGCTCGGTCAGTGTGAAGAACCCAACATCCTCATCTCAGTAAAAACCCGATTCGGTCCAGAAGCAGCGGACAACTCCAGCAACCCCTATAGTGGAGATGAAACAACGCTCAACTCCTCTTTCCTCTCCTCTACTCCTCTCTCTCTCTCTCTCTCTCTCTCTCTCTCTCTCTCTCTCTCTCTCTCTCTCTCTCTCTCTCCAGACGCGATATACTTAGTTTCACAGGCCAGTCATCACCTCATGTAATATTGAACACAAATAATGGGCCAGCCTTGCGTTTGTTATTCCATGTTTACATCACCCTAGTATATCCTTCACAACGACGAGTTGTATGTGCTTCCTTTGTGTGCTCTCTCTCTCTCTCTCTCTCTCTCTCTCTCTCTCTCTCTCTCTCTCTCTCTCTCTCGCTCTCTCTCTCTCTGGATAACGGGTTAAACCATTCCCACAGCACACGGGGGGAGAGAGGAGCTATTCATGTGAGTATACGGGGAAGAATGGGCTTGGTGACTCGTGGCCAAATGTTGTTATTGTTGGGGATAAAGAGATAGGGGAGAGGTAGAGGGGAGGGGAGAGAGAGAGAGAGAGGAAGACGGGGAGGGGGGAGGAGGAGAGAGAGAAGGGGAGAGAGAGGGGAGGAGAGGGAAATAGGCAGGTGGAGATGGACAGGGAGAGAGAAAGAGAGGAGGAGATAGGGAGGAGGAGAGGGAGAAAAAAAGGGAAAGGGAGGAGGGGAGAAGGAGGGGATAGACAGAAAGACAGGGGGAGAAAGACAGGGAGGATGAGGAGAGAGAGAAAGACAGGGGGAGAAAGACAGGAAGAAGGAGAGAGAAAGACATGGAGGAGGAGGATGGAGAGAAAGACAGGGTGGAGGAGAGAGAGAGACAGAGAGAAAGACGGGGAGGAGAAATAGAAAGACAGGGGAGATCGACAGGGAGGAGAGAGAACGACAGGGAGGATGAGAGAGAGAAAGACAGGGAGGGGGAGAGAGAGAAAGACAGGAGATAGAAAGACAGGGAGGAGGAGAGACAAAGAAAGAGAGAAAGGCAGGGGGAGAAGAGAGAGAAAGACAGAGAGACAGACAAGGACGAGAGAAAGAAAGACAGGAGAGGGAAAGACAGGGAGGAGGAGGGAGAGGAAGACAGGGAGGAGGAGAGAGAGAAAGACAGGGAGGAGAGCGAAAGACAGGAGAGTGGAAAACAAAGGAGGTCTATATATGGACCCCAGCAATTAGCAAGGAGGGCTGTTACAGTAACATTTCAGAAGGGAAATAGTGGACTTCTTTCAATTTCCTGCATACTGATAACATATTGTATGAACAAGTAGGATGCAGTTGCAAAAACACCCTCCTTTATAGATGTGTTTCCCCCTGTAACATGTCCACACACTCAACCCTTTTCTTCTAACATCCAAGGGAGGTTTTTCAGGAAGCACTCATGCTAGATTATGACACAGAGGGTATAGTCCTATCACATCCTGTACAAAAAAAAGAAAACATATAATGACCGCCCACCAGTGTTTTTAGATCCCATTGTTCTGCTGCCTGTTGTTCCTTTCAGCACCATCAGAGACATGATGGATCAGGACCTTGGAGAGCTCCCAGCATGCCCGGCAGTACTCGACCTACCAGCCACCTCTGATCCACTGGTCCTTATACAGTATGAGGCTCAGTCAAAGAACTATAGTAATCCTCTAATAAATTTTAAAGGGATATTATTAAAAAAGAAAAAAGAAAACATCACAGCAAAACGATATCTACAAATATTATAGGAATATTACACAGTATAATGCCACAGGAGGTTAAAACATATCCTAAAGTACAATAAGGTCAGTATGAATGTCAGTATGGTCAGTATGAGTACTATTGAGCACCACAGACAGTCTGTAAGTCCCTATAGGGATATTATAGGATTAGGTATTGTTCTTTTTCATAACTACAGATCTTTGGTAACACCCGCGGTGACAGCGAAGCTCTCTGTTAAGCTACAGATGTGTACCGTGTTGCCCAAGGGGAAATGTGGCCACTAAGCAATCAGGTAGTAAAAAATACACGACTTTAGAAGAACAAACAAGTGTATAGTTGAAAAGATTACAAGCAAGTGTTATTCTGTTTGAAGCTTTGTGTGTGAGGCTGTTCTATGTGATGCTATCAGACTCCGCAGTCCTCCGCAGCCCTTAAGCAAAAATAACCAAATCAAAAGGTGAACAGACTCACTCAGAGCATTGCAGATATGGTCAGTGAGCCAACAGCGCCACCTACCGGAGGGCAAAGGAGCTCCTTGTGGGACACAGCTGAGCTTTCTTGGATTAATAAACACATTTCGGGCCAAATAAAACCTTTTATAGTCTGTGCCAAAGTGCCAAAGTGGTGGTAGACAATATATCTTGGGTTTTGTTAGGACTTTCCTGAGATCATCCAGGATAAGACATGGTATCATTGGGTATCAGTATCATATCCCTGAGTACAACACAGTTGCAGTGCATTCAAAAGTTCAGCCTGTAGGTGATTCCATCATGGCAAAAACTTGTTATTTATGGTGACCTTTAGTATTGATGGTTTACCAGCATTTAATGTTGATTTGGGGTCAGCTTCTACAGGCTTGTAGTTAACAAACAGTAACATTTCCAACGAAAACTTACTATATATGTTCCTGTACCCCTGGAATATAAGGACTTAAATTGCTTTATTTAGTACTATAGTATTTTTTATCGTACTTAATAGCATTTCTTATCTCTAATGATACCATTACTATTCCTACATTATTTCTATATTTCCTGTAGTTTTGATGTGATGTTTGTATAGTAGGCCTATCCTTGTAAATGTATTATAGGATTACTGTAGTTCTTTTTCTTAAAGGTTGCAACTAGAGGATTTATTTCGATTCGTATGGCTTTTAAAAACACGCCATGTAAGCTTATACTGCATCTTTTCCAGGGAATATCCTTTTATGTCTGTGGACGCGCAGCAGCATCTGTGCCTTTAAGAGCATCTGACAGCGCATCCTCCTCCGCTGTCACGGACGCGCGCACAGCAGCTCAGTATTGGAGAATATAGCTTTATGCACAGACTTCTTCCGGCAGGAACATCATAACATCACATAATTACATTCATCACTATTATTTCCCTTCCGGACATTGATGAATTTGCCTAATCGGTCGCCGTAACGGTCCAAACGATCGTTATTGAAATTATTTCCATCCCTCTCGCATCCAAAGGCTGATCTGCGCTACAAGATGGCTGAGCTGAATTTGGGGAAGGGGCTGACTGCAG
Source organism: Centroberyx affinis (assembly GCF_046629955.1). Taxonomy (NCBI): domain Eukaryota; kingdom Metazoa; phylum Chordata; class Actinopteri; order Beryciformes; family Berycidae; genus Centroberyx; species Centroberyx affinis. Next base: position 358,511 of record NW_027279834.1, on the reverse strand, counting down.
GGAAAGTGGCCAGCAACGTGCAGAAAAAACTAACCAGAGCCCAGGAAAAGGTAAGAAAGCGTTCAATAACAGGTTCATCTGTGGAATATCATTCAGGCCTGCAACCCTTCACCATTTTAAAACCCCAATGCACCAATGTCGCATCCCCTACCGCGGCGCAGTGTCGCATCACGACACCATAATAATAAGAGCTGGCAAGCTATTTCTAGGGATGGGGATGTCCACTTAAGAGAGACAGTCTTCCTCTTGTCAATGTCATTCGGCGGACACGTTCATATTGCAGTGGATTAGGCTACACTATGGGCCTACATGTACTTCAACTGGGTGATATCGCCTAATTGTTTTACATGTATTTCTTTTAATAAAATGTGGATGTCCTAATGAATCCTTGTCACAGAGATTGTGACTGCAGCCCTTTCTGGTTCATTTCATAATAAAAATCACCCATGTAATAATTATGTATAGGTGGTATACATGAGGCCTACTCTGTGCCTTCATGCACCTGTTTGTTGTCCCCTGAACAAAAGACAGGGGGCGCTATTGGCCTCTGGACAATATAGGGTTATTTGATCCTTAAAGCCCAGAGAGAGAGAGAGAGAGTGAGTGAGTGAGTGAGTGAGTGAGTGAGAGAGAGAGGGTGTGTGTGTGTGTGTGTGTGTGTGTGTGAGAGAGAGAGAGAGAGAGAGAGAGAGAGGGGTGTGTGTGTGTGTGTGTGTGTGTGTGTGTGTGTGTGTGTGTGTGTGTGTGTGTGAGAGAGAGAGAGGGGGGGGGGGGTGTGTGTGTGTGTGTGTGTGTGTGTGTGTGTGTGAGAGAGAGAGAGAGAGAGAGAGAGAGAGAGAGAGAGAGACAGAGTGAGAGAGAGAGAGAGGCAGGCAAACAGAGAAGTTGGATGGATGAGAAAGATGGCAAACCCTTCGTTGACTGTAGATTTTAGGGTGTCTGCCTGTCTTATTCCTTTCTATTGTTGTTTATTACGCTGTTGTTGCCTTTGTTGTTGTTTGTTTGATTGACAGGTTCTCCAGAAACTTGGCAAAGCAGATGAGACCAAAGACGTTGCCTTTGAGGAGGGAGTCATCAACTTCAACAAACAATATGTAAGACAGCATCAAGATAGCATGGCAGAGAGCAATCCCAATTTCAACACACTTAATGTAGCTCTAGCTCATTTTTGTCTTCTCTGTACCTTCTCCATATGCCAATTCAAATTCTGGCTAGCCAGGAGGAGAAATTCACTTCACTCTTCCCCTCACTCAGACTGAAAAATATTGGCTTAACAGGTTTGAAACATTTCTCTCCTCTTTTCCTCACACTCTGTTCTGTGTTCTAAGCTCCATGTTTTATGTTTCACCTCCAGGCTGAAGGCAGCAAACTACAGAGAGACCTGAGGGCCTACCTGGAGGCAGTCAAAGGTGACACACAAGCGCATACACACTCACAACCAAGTACACACATGCATACACACACACATTTGCCTGCACACACAAAGCCACATATGTAGACATAGTCATGCTCAAATGCATATTTAGGTTGCTTAGCATAACCTCTAAATGACCATTGAAGTTCCACTAATGTGTGTGTGTGTGTGTCTGTGTTTGTGTCTCCTCAGCCATGCATGAGTCTTCCAAGAACCTGCAGGCATGTCTGGTTGATATGTATGAGCCGGAGTGGGAGGGCAAGAACGAGGTGGATTCCATTGCAGAGGTCAGAAACGCTTTTTATTGTGTTGTACGTGAGAGAGAGTAAGAGTGTGAGCGTAGGAGTGGGAGAGTGTGCATGTGCATGTGTGTGTGTGTGTCTGTGTGTGTGTGTGTTCGCATACCTGATTAAAAGGATGTAGGCCTGAAAAAAATTACTTATATTCCAAAGGTGTTTCTAATTGTGTGTGGTATTCTGTTATGTTTGCAAAACTGCAGCATAAATCTGCTGCTCTGTTGTGAGATGATGAGGAGCTTCTTGATTTGTCCTCCGATTTCATTCAGTTTGCACTTTGAAATGGATTTTGGATTGATTAATCTTGCCTGACAAGTTTGCACACTGCCAGCTGGCTGAAGCAAACACCCCAATCAGTTAAAAGGGTTTCAGTTAATTCTTAATACAGATCTACAATGCTAAGAAACTATTAGGAACTGAAAGACTTTGTATCATACTGGTAGACTTACATAACGATTGAGGAGTACAATTAGGGCTATAAAAAAGTAAAACTTGCTCTACAAATGATGTGTTATGTGTGGTTAGACATGACCTGTGTGTATGTGTGTGTGTGTGTGTGTGTGTATGTGTGTGTGTGTGTGTGTGTGTGTGTGTGTGTGCGTGCGTGTGTGCGTGCGTGCATGCGTGCGTGTGTGTGTGTGTGCTTGCTACAGGACTGTGATGTGCTGTGGACTGACTACCACCAGAAGCTGGTAGATCATGCTCTCATCTCCATGGACACCTACCTGGGCCAGTTCCCTGATATCAAGGTAATGAAACACAAATTATCAACATTTGGCATTTTCTTCAGTGGCAGCCATGCTTCCCTTCACATAAAGCTGCACAAGTACTCGTGTATAATCCTATATCATGATTTTAGTTTCTGCTATTAGTTAGTGTAGAATATTGGCATATTGGTGACACTGAAAAATTTCATCTCACTACAATGCCCACTGTACTCGAAAAAAGTCAAGATGTAGGATGCAAAAAAATGTGTTTTCCTCAAATCATAATGTTTAATGCTTGTGGTTAATAATACAACAAAATAACCAGGATTATCATTTTATGCATAAACGTGGAACTCTCCGTTCACAATTCTGTTTCTAATGCAGCTCATTTTTGTAAGTGTAAACAACTCCATTGTCACAGTGTTGGGAAAAGAAGGCATTATTATTATCGGTTTAAGAGAAGAGCCATCTGACTGTCAATGATGCTAGCAGTAAGCATCTGTATTCACACCACAATCCTGACAAATCCTGTCAAATACAATGTTGTTTAATTCAAAGTGAACCTGTTGATGAATGCATCTAAATTTGAATACAAATTTGCTCACATTTTGTTACCTGTAACCTAAAAGAGGCCTAGTTATTTTTGAAACATTAAAACCGAGCATTTCACTGGACTGGATAAAGGACACTGGACACTGGATAAAGAGAAAACTTGCTCTTACTTCCCTTTGTTCAGGCTCGTATTGCTAAGAGGGACAGAAAGCTGGTCGATTACGACAGTGCCAGACACAACTATGCCTCCACACACAAGACCAAGAAAAAGGATGGGGGCATCAAAATTACCAAGGTAACACACATACACAGGACTTTGATACCAACGCAGTGGCACACTGCAACCATGGGATTACCACATGCACATTCATTTCACAAATTGGTTTGATATTTAGGATTTAAAGTTGTCCATCAACATCTAGCAAATTTAACAGTGTTTGACATCTGAATCTTCTCTTTGTCTTTCACTCCATCCTCCTCTCCCTGTCTCTCGCCCTCTCTGTCTGTCTGTCTGTCTGTCTGTCTGTCTGTCTGTCTCTCTTGCTCTCTCTCTCTCTCTCTCTCTCTCTCTCTCGCTCTCTCGCTCTCTCCTCCAGCCCTCCTCTCTGTTGGAGAGGGCCACTCCAGGCTGGGCCCAGGGTATCCTGTCCGCTCACAACGTTGCCCAGAGCAGCCTGTCCAGGAGCCAGGTACACACTAATGTAATTGTGCTTCCATCATGGCTGCAGAATATTAAATGACAACCAAACAACTGCAGCCAATGCATGAATTTCCCTTCACAACCTTGAAGAAAGCTAAGATTGACACTCAATGAAGCATGCAGAAACATAGCCGAAGCATGATGGTGTCAGGAGAGGTTACACACACACACACACACACACACACACACACACACACACACACATGCATGCTTTATTCATGGTGCCAACACATTGTCTGTGTTTCAGGCAGAGGAGGAGTTGGAGAGAGCCCAGAAGGTGTTTGAGGAGATTAATGTTGACTTGCAAGAGGAGTTACCTTCGCTCTGGAACAGGTATGTGTGTATATGTGTGTGTGTGTGTGTGTGTGTGTGCCTGCTTTGCCTGTTGATGAATGGATGGATGGACGGATAATATTATTATGTTACGTTTAGACTTATGATACTTTATGATTACAGGTTATTAACTAAACTTGCTTCTTCTGCACTGTTTTCTTTTCTCTTCTTCAGTTCAGCTTCTAGCCAGGTATCAAAAGTGTCATGCTGTTTGAATAAATTCAAAGTAATAATCGAAAAATCCTGAATTGTTGTTAGGCTTGTAGAGTGTTTGTCTAGAGCCACGTCAGTCGAACCAGAGAGTTGTGTTAATGGACACAGTTTCTGAACTGGCTCAAGTTGCTGCGAGTTAATTTGATTTGAAACAAAAACATTTGTTACTTTTGATCTTCTCTGCACTTGCGCATTACTTGTAAAACAGCGGTGTGTTATTCAGAAATAACAGACCTCAGAATGCATTCACTGGCCAATCAGAATTGAGTATTCAATGTAGCCGTGTAATAAACTAATTCAAGCCATTCAATACAGTTTTATTTCCAGTTGTTTCTCATTTACTTTTTATATTCTGAACAACACTAGGATGAAACTGATATCACCCTCCCTCTCTCTCTTTCTTTCTCTTTCTCTCTCTCTCCCTCTCTCCCTCTCTCTCCCTCCAGTCGTGTTGGGTTTTATGTCAGCACCTTCCAGAGTTTGGCCGGTTTCGAGGAGGTTCCACAAGGAAATGGGCCGGGTGAGTCTCAGCCTAATGCTGGATTTAGATGAAGAGCACACAACAAACTGAGACAGTATTCAAATTGACAGATGATGGAAAATTTTGACCGTGCCAATGTTGACTGCAATAGCCAGAGCTGCCGTAGAATCTGAAATATTTAAACTTATTGTAAAACTCCTAGTAAAACAAAAATAGAGGCTTGCATTACATGGGATTTTCAGTGACTTTAATACGAGATTATCCTGTGTATCACTTCCTTAGTTTGAGGGTTGTAAATACCTTCTCTCTGAATTTGGACTTTACAATGCAAACTAGCTTTAACAGTCAGGCAGCACAAGCCATCCCATTCAACTGATAGTGATACTGACCAGGACAACAAACACAACATAATGATTTTCTATGTCATACAATATAGAATAGTTTAAAATAATCTCTGTGGTTAATGGGTGATGAGCATTACTTTTTAAATGAAGATTGAACTGAATTTATAGTGTGTATTAATGGTATTTATGTAATGCCTAACCGCCCTCTCTCTCTCACTCCCTCTGCAGTTGGATCAGGATTTGTATGACGTTGTGGTGAATTTGGAGGGAACAGAATCAGGCAGGTTAGTAAGAATTGCAACCATAAAATTAAAAAAAACTCTTTCTATTGCTGGGTGCCACATCCCTATGATTAAATATAAGCCCTGTCCCTGCTAGTGGATGAAATCAACATTTTAGAAAATATTTCAGTTGATGCATTATTCCGCACATTTAGGGATTAAGGACATTAAAGGATGTGTTTGTGATGAGTTTCATGCGGTCTTGGGTCAGGAAATTTATTCAGCTCACAGATGTCGAAACTTTTAATATAAGCTGCAAAAATAAACACACTAATAACATTATGAGGTTCTTATTAAACAGCAGTACTATCAACAGTCCGTAATACTGGGACATTGTGTTAAAGTTTAGTCTGTTTTGTTAACATATCTCAAAGTAACATAGATTCTGATACGGGGCAGACTGTTAGCTTTTTGTTCATTCTTCTCTGTGTTAAACAACCATAACCATAATTACAATTCTTATTCTGTGCCAAGAATATATTTGACTAGGGTAAACACACTTGCCATGTTGTATCTCTATAGTCTTTTCTAGGCGTGGGCTAAAAAGAAATATTTTCAAAAATGATTGCAAATATTTGAACCTCTTGAGGGTACATGATTTATCGATGTTACTGCTATTTTGTTCCCTTTTCGGTTTTTGAAGGCACACAGAAAGGTGTAGCAGTTCCCTGTTTTTCTGAGACAAAAGTCTTTTGTAATATGCCTATTCTATGTTTTTAACATTTAAATCAAGAATAAGTTACTGTGGTTTCTGCAGTACTAGTGGATAAATGCAAGATAGATGTATGAAAGGAGACTTTTATGATTGCTGACACTGTAGCATCAGCATCCACTAACTTCAAATATTTCATATTTCCCAGATAATAAGACCAAACAGGGGAATAAAGCACTTACATACAAACATATCAAGATACAGGAATAAAGCACTACAGGAATAAATGAAATGGCATGCATTAACCTGAAGCCACCCCTGACCCCCCCTTGCAGAAAGACAGGTAACCGCGGCGCCTCATCATCGGGAGCAAACAGGAGGTAAACAGCAGCAACAGTGGTAACCATGGTGACGCAACTCTTGTCTGTCTGTCCGACTGACCTGTCTGTCCGACTGTCTGTCTGTCAGTCAGTCTGCGGGCTTGGGAGAGTTCAGGGACAACTAGTGCTTGGTTGTTGTTCTAGTGAATCTACAGTCTGAGCAGAGCGTTGACTGTGTGGGCTCAGAGCTGTAGATATGCAAGAGTTAAGCAAACCTGTTTCCTTAAAGCTGCACTAGGCAATTTGTTTTGTATAAATACGCCCTTCTTATCATATCAAGCTAAATTACAAAGTGAGGCTGCAAAACAGAAGAGCATCCCATCCCTGCTAAGTGATGAATTGAAGCGTAAAGCTACAATATGCAACTTTTCTCCTTGAGGCAAGAAGTTAGTTCCACCCCTCTCCCCCTCACTTAGTCAAGTTCCCACCCCAAATCTTGTCACTGTCACCATGCGTTGAAGTAAACACAGGCATTAAAAAAAGCAATGCTGACGTTCACTGTTTTTATCTTTTGTTTCTTACTGCTTTCCGCCATTATTTTTGTTGTCATGACTTGCCTGCGCTTGATAGCCACAACACAACCCACAATTGTCCACACTCACATGAAATGGTTTGTGGCCAAAAACGTGCCCAATGAAAAGCCAAACAGTGTGATTTAGACACAGTCAGAGACAGACTGATAATGTGTAATATATAATTTTAATTCATTGTTATTTAATGTGAAAAAAGTTGCATATTGTACCTTTAAGAGCGAAAAACAAACTGTCACCTAGTACTCACCAATGTTGGATCCTTTACCTCTCTCGTGCCTTTAATATCCATTGGAGAACATGAGTGTGCTGTGTGCAGTTTAATGGCGTTATGGTTTTTGGGTATAGAGGTTCAAATCTTCCCAAAAGTTACCTCTTGCTGTCATTTGGAGCCACCAACATGTAGAGTTGCCTAGTGCAGCTTTAAGTTATCAATATGCCAAACCCTTTAAATATCTACTGCTCTGGGCTGTTGTGACAGTTTCAGATTATTGTCTCAACAACAACGAATGCCTCTATCATCACTGCTCGTTTGTGAGAATTTACAGCAGGCACAGACTGAGCCTGCTTGCATGGAATGGAGGGAGGGAAGGAGGGATGAATGGAGGGAGGAATGGAGGGAAGGGAGTCTCACTTTTCTTGCATGACAGCGCTTGCAATGACAACTTCTCTCCGCTTGGACTCTGGTAGAGCATGCCCAGTAATAATCTAGTGGCTTCCTTCCTTCTTTCCTCCTTTCTAGTAGTAGTAGTAGTAGTGTATCTCTCTTTTAGCTTCTCTCTTTCATCCTTCTCTCCCCTTGTTTGCTACCCATCCCATGTTACTTTCTCTCACATCTTTCTTTATCCTTCTCTCCTCTACCAATATTCTCTCTCTCTCTCTCTCTCTCTCTCTCTCTCTCTCTCTCTCTCTCTCTCTCTCTCTCTCTCTCTTTCTTTCTCTCTCTCTCTCTCTTTTCTCTCTCTCAGTGGTGGTGGCAAAGATACATCAAATCATACTCTCAGGCCAGGAGGGCCACCCCCCATCCCCAAGTCTCCATCCAAGGTAGAGACACACACACACACACACACACACACACACACACACACACACACACACACATTAGCGGTCTCTTCTTTCTATCTGAAGCCTGCTCCTCCCCATCCTCACCTCCTGAATGAGGGAAGAAATATATTTTATTAATCAACAATTTACTCTGACTTTCTCCTTCCTAGCTGAAGCCAGCAGTGCCTCCTCCTCCCAAGGTGACTCCATCCAAGGAGCTGAAGACAGAGAACATCATTAACCTGTTTGATGCTGCGGCTACACCTGATATCAGCATCACCTCCCCTACACAGGTCAGTGTGTCTGTAAACAGCGGAACAGCCCTTTAACTCTCCGCTGTCCTCTCCTGTACAGGTCAGAGCCTTCAGTTATTCCTTCCTCTGGCCTCCTCTTCCTCATCCTAGTCCTCCTCTATTCTATTCTATTCTATTCTATTCTGTCTTTGCGCTTATTTTTTCCTTTTATTTATTTATTTATTTATTTCTCCTTTATTTAACCAGGTGAGTCCCATTGAGATGTTCATTTCTTTTGCAAGGGAGCCCTGGCCAAGAGAGCAGATGCTACAAAAATACAACACAAAACCACAATATAAAATTCCAAGGAATACATACAAATATACAAATTACACAGTATACAATCTCAAGTAAAACAGCAACAAACTTCAGTTTTTAAACACTGCAACAGACTTTTAAAATCACCCAGAGGGATGAAGTGATCCAGGTTTGCATCTTTCTGGAGCTGATTCCAGGACCATGGAGCATAATAACTAAAAGCCATCTTCTCAAATTCTGTGGAAGGGCGAGGGACAGTGAAAAGTAGTAAATTCTTAGAACGCAAGTTGTAAGAACTCGTGATACGATTGAAAAGGCGATTTAAATAGCCAGGGAGTTGCCCTATGATGGCTTTGTAGATAAAAATGTGCTAATGAAGCCATCTGCGGTAATATAATGAGGTCAGACCTGCCCTTTCATACAAGTGACAACGATGAGTGAGTGATTTAGCATTCAGAATGAAACGTAAAGCTCCATGATAAACTGTGTCTATAGCCTGAAGTGAGGTAGCAGAGGCATGCATATAAAGAATATCACCATAATCAATCATAGGGAGAAATGTAGCTATGACAAGTCTTTTCCTTGTAGCAAAATTAAAACATGTCTTGTTTCTAAAATAGAAACCCAGTTTAATCTCGAGTTTTTTAACAAGGTTGTCCATGTGTGTTTTAAATGTAAGCTTTGCATCAAGCCAGACTCCAAGGTATTTATAAGATGACACTTGGTCAATACACTTCCCATCAAGGGTTGAGATGTTGGGAACAACAAGCTGGGAGTGTGATCTAGAAAATTACATAATTTTCGTTTTATCAGAATTTAGGACCAATTTGAGATTGTTAAAATCAGCCTGAATGGAATTAAAAGATTCTTGGAGGTCCTGGACAGCACTAGACAGAGAGGCGGCACAAGAGTAAACAATTGTGTCATCTGCGTACAGATGGATTTTTGAGTTTTTCACAGCTGAGCCAAAGCTGTTTATGTAAATAGTGAACAAGACTGAACCCAAAATAGACCCTTGGGGTACGCCCCAGGCAATTAACCTGGAGGATGATCTCTGACCATCAGCAAGAACTCTCTGCGACCTGTCTGATAGATAGTTTTCAAACCAACTGACTGCTTTGAAACTCAGTCCAATGTTGTGGAGCCTATTAATTCAAATTGTGTGGTCGATAGTGTCAAACGCTTTGGATAAGTCAATAAATACTGCTGCACAATGTTTTTTGTTATCAAGAGCTTGTATTATGTCATTTAGCACCTGTGAGGCAGCACTTATTGTGCTATGGCCTGATCTAAAACCTGACTGGACAACCACTTTTCTGTAAAAAAAATCTTTTAACTGGGCATTTATCAGATATTCCATGATCTTAGCAACTACTGAAAGCTTTGAAATAGGACGGTAGTTGCCATGGTCAGTGGGATCTCCCCCTTTAAAGAGGGGCAAAACATAGGACCCCCACAGACCCCACAGAAAAAGTCATGGTGCATATGAGTCTATTGAGTCAATTGCAGTGTGCGAATAGAACAGTACCTCTTGGGCAAACAGCACGCTGAATGGAGGGACGCTGTGTGAAGGCAGAGGGCTTGGGAACCGCTTTGGTAGGCCTGTCACAGCCACTTGCAATTGGATAGGCCCCAGGACACAGCACAGGGGTTGATGCAGATAGGATAGGCCCCAGAATGCAGCACAGGCCTTCTTATTTTTCATCCTATTCTCTCATCTCATCTTCTAGTTCTGTTCTGTTCTGTTCTGTTCTGTTCTGTTCTGTTCTGTTCTGTTCTGTTCTGTTCTGTTCTGTTCTGTTCTGTTCTGTTCTGTTCTGTTCTGTTCTCTTCTTCTCTCTTCTCTTCTTCTCTTGTCTTTCACTATGCTCTATCCCACTCTATTCTATTCCTGTGCCTACTCTATTGCGCCCTGTTAGCCAATGAGCCCTCCTATCCCTGTTGTTGTCAGTTTGACAGTCCTGCAGTGAGCAGCCTGTTGGACATGGACCTGGACTCTCTCAGTGCAGCAAGCAAAATCTCCACGGCTGTACAGGTGGATGACTCATGGCATGAACATATCGATTGTAGAGACCTTACACTGCAAAAAATGTCAAGCTTCACAAGTGATTTTGTATCGTATTCAGAGAGGTTTTATTTATGCTCATTTCTTGAAACTTCAGTTGATATAAACTCACTGCGCTGACCAGTTGTATTGTTGCTGGTATCAAAACATTTCTGACATGTTTCAAGAAGTAAGCTAACCATGACACAAGCGAAAAAGGTTAGCGTCAAAAAAGTGACATTTCTTGAAACCAATGCTGTAATTTGACTTAAAATATCTTGAAATAAGCTTGATAAGTCTGGATACAAGATGAGATCACTTGCTAAGCTTGCCATAGTTTGCAGTGCTACCTGCTCTGTCCAGTTTACCAAACTACAGGTGGATGGTGGCATGATGAACTGTAGAAACTTGCTTTTAGTGACCACTTCTTTCTGCTTCAGCACAATCCACAGGTGGAACTTGGCATGAACTGTAGATTATAGACCTGCTCTGCTCTCACTTCTTTCTCTACAGGCCTAAAGTACACATGAATATAGTTTTAAGTACCAGAATGTCTTGAGTTGTGCTTGGTGTATCCTGGCAGATTGTTAAACAGCCTAAAATGTGGGCACATCACTTGTAGGATGAGATAAATGAAGCACTCCTCATGTTATTCGAAGTATTCAAAATATATTCAGCTCCTGTTTGATCCAGGTGTGCTAATCAGCTTCCACAATTTTGAGAAGGTGGTTGCTATTCTCTCCAGCTAAAATATTTGTAATCTGACGTAGTCCTGTCCCAAGTTTGCCAAAGCCTTATGATCTAGAGCTCTGGTCATGACTAAGACTTCTTCAGTACAACCCACCACACTTCAAGTGGAGGGCATGAAATGGAATGGGTGTCCACTTTAACAAGCAATTTAATCTTTTTTGAGTCTTAAAATCAATTTTTTCATGCCTGCCAATAATTTTCACTTGCCTCACTAAGCTTCTTGAAACAAAAGACAGCATCTTTGCACTTTACCCCTCGCTTCAAGATAGTGTAGTTTGTTTCAAGCCTTGATGAAAGTGAAATTAATTTATCCCATTGTTTTTGTATTAGTTTTGAATAAAATTAACTTTTAAGACTGAATACAAGATTTAATTATTTGTTAAAACGGACATTCATATTTTGCAGTGTACCATTTCTGTACAGTCTGTTCACAATACGGGTGGATGACATGTAAGCTATTCTAGACTTTAGACAGTAGTCACCTCTTAAGACTTTTGTCACTTCCTACTTATGACCTATTTCAATTTTTACCAAGCATTGCTTGTTCTGCTGAAGATCTGCTGCTATGGGCTTGTAGGTTTAGAGCATGGGACCTGCATTGGAAATGTTTCAGTGAATGCAATAGACATAGACTTGAATTTCTAGGAGGGTTTGCCACATCAGTTTACAGTATGGCCTTTCTTCTCATTCTGTTGCTCTCTCTGTTTTCCACAGCCTGAAAACTGGGACTCATGGGTAAGCATCTTCATCCTCAACCTCAAAATAATTTCCATTGCTATCATCACCTTTATCATCAGACTCTTATTTGTCTTCATAATCATCATCATTTCAATCATCATCATCTACATCGACTACATATGTAGACATTATAGAAGTCCCACTCTTTATGTGATTGCTGCTCTGCTGCTACACTACTGCTACACTCCCAGAAGGAACTGTTTGGAAAGTCCTGCACTACAAATGCAGGTTAGATGCTGCGTAGGGACTTCTATAATGGCCACTACTGTGTGTAAATAAGCTTTTCTAAAAGTCTGTCTGTCCCAATTCTGTTTGTGCGTTAGCAATGCCCTTGTGTCCAGTGCTTGATATGACAACAGCACTATTCTGTGAAGAGGTTGTTGTCTTACAGCACAAATAGAACTTGGGAATGAGCTAGAGTCAATTCAGTTTCAGATCAATATTTTCTACATTATAGAATAATTCATATTAATGGTGTCCTATATTCAGTCCCCTCTCTCTCCTTTCTGTCTCTCTCTTTCTATATGTGCATGTATATTCATATATAGATGCCAAGCCTATTGATTGTAAGACACCATTAACATCCATAAAATAATCACAAAGGTACAAATGATTTTCAACTCTTTTAGTGCAAACTTAGCTGAACATTTCAATTGAAAATTATCTTATGAGTGGACTAATCTGTAATTGAATTGACTGCAATGATCTTTGACCTCCTTTCTTTCTGTTTCCCCCATCTCCCTGTATGTTCACATGTTCCACTGATAGGACATGTACAGTTTACATGTTAGCTACATGTTACATGTGACACACAGGGAGCAAGTAACTGTTTTCAAAGTTGAGTGAAGTTGCTCATGAAAGCTGGAAGAATAATGTCTGTTTGCAGTGGGTTGCTTTCACTTGCAGCATTTTATGTCCCTAATGGGATTAAACAGAAAGCTCTCTACTAAGGACAAAAATGGCTCACAACAAAATGGATGCAGTGCAATGTTTGCTGTGACTTCAAGTGAAAGCAAAAGATTGAACCACTTGTGGATTGAGGGTAGAAATGAGACAGGTACGCTGATCTCCAAAGCTGTACTCAGAGCTAGTGGGCAACTTCACAGAGCGTTGCTTTCAGGTTGGCCATCTGACCATTAACAAACCTTTTTTGTCCATCCCTTTCGCTGTAAGAGAGATGTGTCTCAAAATAATACAGTTTCTACTGTATTAAAGCTTGAAGAAAAGCAATGACAGCTCAGAAAGGAGCGACACCTCTACTCTTACAAAGCACCCTTCTTCTTTCTCCATCTGAATATAAGCGGGGGAATATAAACCATGCCTGCCAACCACATAGAAGAACCAACATCTATCTTCTGATGGGGAAAAGCCTGACGATTGTTGCTTTTTTTCTGCCTTTTTTTGCCACCCCTCCTTGTCCTCATCTGTCTTTTAATTTGATTTGAACCTCCTCTCTGGCAATCATGTATTCTTCTGCATCAACCTTCCTGATTGTCATGATGATGACTTGGAACTCTTCACATCGGTGTCCATGGCATCTCTCATGGCCCTGTTTCTGCTCATACATGGCCAACCTGCCCCATATGCCTTTTAAACATGGCATATAATTCTCATTTTTCTAAATAACCCTCGGCTCCAACTCCCCAATCCCTCATCCATTGTAAAACCCCTTAATGTTCAAATCCCTGAACTTTTGCCTGCCATTCTGGTCATATTCTGCCAACCTGCCCCTGTTCACCCCTTAAATACCCCTCTAATCCCCAACCCCTTGTCCATCTTAAACCTTTGACTTTGCCCTTAACTTTTTAAATCCTTCAACCTTAACCCTTGCCCATGTTCTGCTCACACACTGTCCATACACAACAAACATCCCCCATACACCCCTCAAAAATCCCTTATACTCCCAATACTGCCAAACCTCTTGACCCATTCAAAAAATGCTTAACCACTGAACCTGCCCATATGTATTCCTTATACCTCACTCCTCTGTCCCTGAAAATCCCCTCAACCATTTAAATTATGGACCCCTTATAACACTCATATGGTGAAATACACCTTACTCCCAACTACTCAACCCCGTCCATTTATAACCTCTGACCCCTTGAAACCTGACCCTTGCCCCTCAGCCTGAGGACGGCGGTGCCCAGGAAGAAGAAGAAGACCAGCAGCCCTCTCAGCAGCAGCACTACGACCCTGTGACTGCTGCTGCAGAAGGCTGGGGGGACGACGGCTCGCAGCCCATCCGCTACGACCCGGTAGCCGCTGCCACAGAGGGCTGGGGGGACGACGGAAGCAAGCCAGTTCGCCACGACCCCATAGCTGTAGCCAACGAGGGATGGGGGGATGAAGGGGCCCAGGAAGGCTGGGACGATGATGGGGGCCAGCCGGTTAAAGAGGCGTCCCCCACCGAGGATGAAACACCCACCGCTGAGGCTCAGACTGAAGCCGCCGAGGAAGAAGCCCCTCCGGCTGCAGCTACGGTGGATAATGAAGAGGGTCAGGTAAAGGAGAGACAAAAAATGGAGAGATGCATCTGGACGAAAAGGGTGGATGCATCGACTCTTGAGGAGAGGAGGAGGATTGTGCAGCAGGGGGGAAGGGGATGATGAAGAAAACAGGTGATGGAAAGGTAGATTGTGAATGAAATGGGGAAAGAAGGAGAAATCTTGAGATGCAGAGATTTAGGATGCATCTGGGCCGGAAGGATGGATGCATCAACTGTGAAGCAGAGTGGGAGATGAATTAATGAGGGGATGGGAAAGAGGGAGAGAACAGTATAATCGACATCTGCTCCATAATACTGCACACATTCAATCCCAGTCACTGCTAATCACAAATACAAGTGCTGTGCAATAGCTTTTACTGTATAGCAAATGTGCAACAGCATCTAAGCTTCACGTCTTTAGCCTTGCAGTTCTGCCTGAAGTTCTGCCAAAGTACTTGAAAAACTTGTATTAACCATGGCTTCTCTGTTCAGGCTCTCACAGTGCCGTCTGTTTGTGCTTTTGCCTGTCTTTGTCTCTGTCTTGCCTGTATTTTTGTCTGTCTGTCCCTCTTTCTTTCACTCTCTATCCCTCTTTCTTTTTATCCCCCATCTGTCTCTTTCTCTAACCTCTCTCACTCTGTTATTCCTCCGACTTCACTTTCAGGGTGAAGCTGCAGCTCCCGCAGAAGCAGCTGTGGAAGAAGCAACAACAGAGGAGGTGAGTGTAGGTGGACTACTATAAAATGTTCCCTTTCTGTAATGCTGTGGTTTTTAATTGCAAAATGCCAGAAATTACTTTGTTTTAATTTCAATTACTTTAGCAGTTGACACAGGCTGGGAAAGCCATAACCATAGCCATATTAGAGTTTTGAAAAAAACCTATATTTGCAATTTTTCAAATTTTCTAATAATTAGTATTAGTATTAGTGCAATTGTTACAGCTGGATGTTCATTACCATGAGAACAACCCTTTGGAAATGCCTTTTGGTGCGTTATTTCAGTTGCTGTTTGTTTAGTTGAGTAGATATGAGGATTCAGATGAAGACTTTGAGAAAGCTGTGTAATCATAGATGCCTCCTCTCATGCAGTACTTGTCACATAACTGTGCTTCTTTCTTAATCTGTCTAGACGCCTGCAGCAGCGGCAGAACCAACTGAAGCAGCGGCAGAGGCAGGGGAGCTGCCTCCTGGCTTCTTGTTCAAGGTAATTTCAAAGACTGGGTAGGAGAAATAGTTATACAGGAAAAAAACAAATGCTGGGTATTATAAAAATCAAAGATATATATCTATATTCAGAGTGTACTTAAATGTGTATTTATGTATTTTAGGTCCAGGTGATGCATGACTACGCTGCCAATGACTCAGATGAGCTGGAGATGAAGGCTGGAGACGTGGTGTTAGTGATTCCCTTTGAAGTCCCTGATGAACAGGTAGACACACACATACACACACACACAAACACACACAGATACAGCAATGCATGCATACGCACGCACACAAACACATATGTATACCCACACATTCCCAGCATGTACTGTAGCAGCACACCACACACAGACACACAAATGTGAGACATACAATTTATGAACGCGTACATTCATACACACACACACACATATACTCAATGCGCACCATGCACAGATGCATGGACATACATGGACACATATGTACACACACAAACACACACAGATATATGGTGCGTTGATAATGTCTTTATTTGTTTGTCTGTGTGTGTTCAGGATGAGGGCTGGCTGATGGGGATGAAGCAGGATGACTGGTTCCAGAACAAAGAAAACGCTGTTAAAGGGGTATTCCCCGAAAACTTCACCCAGAGGCTGTGAAAAAGGAGGAGAGGACATCATTCCATCTTCCGTCTCTCTCTCTCTCTTCCCTCTCTTCTTCCTTTCTTCTCTTGCCCTGATATATCTTTATTAGGACTTTGGCCATAGAAGCAGAGCTGTCACTAGCCCTGGCTGAAATCATGCATTTCTAAGGTCTGCTACATTGTGCTACAAGTGGATCTTCAGATTTCAGTTGATTTCTGCCACATTTTTAAAAATTAGCTACAGATGTAGCCATTGTAGGGGACCCACTTTTTACTGGCTTGCTGCACTACTGCTGCACTGTTGCTGCTCCACTCCTAACAAGAGGAATTGATTCGAAAATCCTGATAATACAGGATAGATGCAGGGATAGGGTACTTCTACAATGGCTACCGCTGTAGTTGTGTTCTAATGTTTTAGTGTTAGTGATGTTTTATCATAAATTCGTCTAAGACATGTTCCACCACCTGTCATCACAGAAAATGTCAGTTGAAATCTGTTTTTGTCCATCTGATAGTGAGAGATTAAAAACACTATGTACAATTATTAACCCAATGCCAAGTGTAGCAGAGTAGCCCCTATAAACATATGAAAATCTCTTTTGGTTATGATGAATGAGGGGCATTATAACACCAGACTGACAGGCAGGTAAGCACATAAAGTGAGCAGTGCTGTTGCCCGCATTATAAACATTCATCCAGCAGATCAAGCCACTGTAAAAGCTATTCAGTACCAATTCAGTAAGTCAAGCTAAAGCCATCAGCAGTATCATCACTGATTATGTACTCGCTCTGGGATGCAAACCCACAAGTTACCAGCTGAACAGCATTAGTTACACTGAAGTGATTTAGAAGTAAGGTGCAGTTGCCCCAAGAAAAATTGATCTGGATTCAGTACAATTTTCTCACTCATGATTATATTTAAAAGCAGTACGGGAGCTGATTCCTTGTCAGCTCTGAAAGGCAACTTTGCCCCAATCAAATTACTGAAAAGATAGCTAATAAAGGACCTCATTCCCACTGCAGCCATTTTGAACACTCGCGGTGGGAAACTCTACCTGGAAGATCGGCATAAAACTAGTCTTACTTACTTCAGATAGACCTATAACAGCTATCAAATTAGCTAGCAATCTTGGGAACAACAACTGCAACGACCTGCTACCTAGCCTAGAGTCTGGTAGCAAGCTATAGCAGGCCAATTATATTACCTTAAAATGTAAACCTACTGTATATCCCTCCGGATTCTTGACTTCCATTCATTTCTAATATGTTTCTATCTGTGAAATGATAGATGTTTGTCTGATTCCTAACATTCGTATGATGTGCATCTTGGTAGACAACAGCAGGACGTAGCTGGGCTGTACCTCCTCTTCCAGGTGGAGTTTCCCACCTTGAGTGTGACCGCCGTGAGAATAAGGTCTATTTGTGACTCCAGAAGTAGCTATATGTGGGTTGTTGCAACAATCTCTATCTTTTGCATTAGCCATACAGGCTTATTAACAAGTGGAGGGGCACAGATCGAGCCGGTGAAGAAGTCTCAACTTTCACACACTGGCTTTGCTGCTCTCACACTGTTGCTCCACCCTCAAGAGGAATTCCTGAAAAATCAATAGTACACAGAATAAATTCAGGGTGGAGGCACTATGGCTACTGCTGTTCGAGACACATGACTCACTTCACTGGCCCAGTATGTGAATGATACAGCTTGCCAGGTACTGATTTTTCCTGGTATGAGAATCAGCTGTAGATGATTTGATTTAGATTTCTAGAAGTGTGTTGGCTCTCTCCCAAATCTCCACTATCCCCATGCTGTGTTTGTGACAGGATAGCCAGGTATAGTGATTGTTCCCCTAAAAGTTACTGTGTGTACTGATCTACAATCACTCTAATTAGTCCTGGGGGGTTGCCAGATTGGTGATTATCCTACTGAGACACTGCATTTGCCTTTTGGTCACTTTCCCTTCCTGTTTTAAATGTTTACTTGTGAAATATGGGCTCTTAGCTGTTGTCTTAGTTTAGATTCTATGGAGTATGAGAACTACAAACCTGTTGTTGAAATCCAGATGTATTCATATGCAGTTAATCTCTCGTCCAACACCAACCTAGTCAAAAGGTCTAGCAGGAATCCAATATAAAAATCCTTTAAGAATCAAAGCAGTCCTATTAAGTGGAACAACAGGATTGCTAGAATCATATAGGACAGTTTGATTGGATTTTTTTGAGTCCTTTATGGTTTAAATTGAAGTCCTATTTGATTTATTTGGAATGGGAATGTGCAAAAATTTTAAAGGATTTTTTAGACTATTACTTACTTACTTACTATTATGCATTAGCCAGCCTAGCTGACAAAGCTAGACAACAAACGAAGCTGCTAATGGCGGCACAATAGCTAGACAGACAAACAGTTACACCCTAATGCTAATCAAATATACAATAACTGAGCCAGTCTCATTCATTTTAAAGAAATGTGCCGAAACTATTTCTCCTGTTTGCATAGAGATGACTTAACTCAAATCCAGATGATTCAGAATATGCACCAGAGCAACTCCTTTTATTTTTGTATGCTGCCAAGCAATGATTATATATAGCCTAATGTAACTTATGTCAATACAATTGCCAACTGGAGATGTTATGGAGTGTTTTGTACCCCTGTTAGGTTTGTTGCTCTCAGCATAGCCACCTAGGTAGTTAAAACTAACTCTACACCTTCATCCATTTATTCATTCAATCGATCATTCACTCGAAAGAGATCCATATTTCTCATGATGATATGTTATTCAGATGTAATAAGTGTGTGTGTGTGTGTCTGTGTGTGTGTGTGTGTGTGTGTGTGTGTGTGTGTGTGTGTGTGCGCGCGTGCGTTTGCGCTTGTGTGTGAGCTGTTTGAGAGAAATAAATTATTTATCTATGGGCTATTGTTATTGGACGATATCCTGACAACATACCTGGGGATGGGGTCGTCCATTTTACAGGAAGCTTTTCTGATTGGATAAAGACGACTAAAACGTGTCTGGGTCTTTTTCCACTGGCTGGTATTATGGTTCCAGGTGTTATTGTGCATTTGTTGTGTATAAGTGTAATTTTGCCAAGCTGTGATGACAGATACATATTCTATAAAGACATTCATATCTGTATGTGAGTTACTGTGAGCATGCTGACTTCCCATGTGTTGTTGTGTGAACACCCTTGATTTAAGACAATGATACTTGGGCAACTTTTTGAGGCATTGGAAACAGATATTGGTTTTACAGTGGGATTCTGGATTGTGTGTTATGATCGTAATCAGAGAGATTTTTTAAGAAATCGTAAGGGGGATGGTGGTCAGTTACATATTTTTCTCCTTCATCCTCCCTCACATCAGTCCTGGTCTTATTAACTGACGAAATTGTCCATCTACCTTGCCTCAAAATGTTGCCTATGTATCGTGGCCCTAACTCTGTTAATTAAACATGATGAAATGGAGACAGGACACATAGAGATAGATTTCAAACCACCAGACTCGGGTAAACACATTTTCAAACAGTTTCCAATGTTTGAACCACTTGAGATGTGCACGATAAATTTCCCTTGCATTTATAAAGCCTCACATTTGGGAACACCATCTGCACATTTAGATAAACCAAGCACCTCTCACATCTTTTCAAATATTTGAAACTTGGTAAGTGACTGTTTTACCTGGGTCTGGTTCTCTATATGTCTTTATGGAAAAGTCTCTTGCTATGAACTATGGGATAAGACAAAAATGTTTTCCTGTACCTTACTGACCAATAATAATAAAGATGATTTAGAATCTCTTTTGGTATTGATCTTTTGTGGCTCTTGCATGTAGTCAGGTGTGATTTTAGGGAGGATGAAGTTGGATAGCATTCCCCTTGTTTACAATAGACCTAGAGGGAAAAATAGGGAAAACAGCGTTTTCTTTCTTGATCATAATTCTTGTTAAATTTGAGCAAACTGAAACTATCTCTAGTTAAAATAATATTGGTCATGATGATTCATCTCTTCAATATGGTTCTGCACAGACATTTTACTCTGACAAGGTTTGAGTATTTCTTACATTATACATTCTGTGGTTGCAGTTAAAAATCAATATTCAGTCAAACCCAATTTAAAAAAAAAAATTTATCTGGGAAGCAGAGGAGTACCTATGTCTTTGTATGTATTCATGTCAACTCTCCTATTTTGTTTTCTATAAAACAATGTGTTTTTTTACTGGTCTTGTATTAAATGTCAGATTGCTCTATTGTAGTGTACTAAAAATGCCTTGTAAATGATAGACAGTGTAAGCTTTCGGATGCAGAAATAAGCAGTAACAGGGAGACAGAAAAAGAGAGTATCCTACTCTCTGCTACTGTGCTGAATTCTGTTCAGTGGTGGATTTTCCCTTCAGGTTTGTCTTCTCTGCAAGCTCTGAAGCAGCCAACAGGGTGTGCTGTCGTCAACTAGTAGCTGTCCATCCTCGAAAAAAGGAAAACAGTCAGACATCAAGAGGAGGAAAGAGGAGAAAGTGTTGCTGTGTGCTGCTGTCCATGGTGCTGAAACCCAACAGCAGCCCACCCTCTAACCACAGATATTCATGGTGCAGTCACAATGTTGCTTGCAATTCCTACTAATATGATGCATTACCATGAACAGCGGTCACTCGTTGTGGCTGTGGTTAGTTATGCACACTTAACATTTGAACCTACACATGAAAAGCTGTGTCTGCATAGCATACATTGGAAAGTAGGTTGATTCCCTACCAAAAGTGCTGCTGAACTAAAAGATCCAACAGCATCCAATAGAAAAACAGACTTTATTACATACAGTAAGCAGTATTTGTCACTGATAAGTAATGTACGATTCATGATCTTTTTTGAATCCTATGTTATCAAAAAGGCACAGAGTAGTTTTGGTTTACAAAGAACAACTTTATGTTTCAAATACAAATTGTATGCACAGAGTTGCCAAAAATAACAATAATACATTTACATCCTTTTTAAAAATAGATCTTTAAATAGTTTCTCCGACAATAGCTTAATATACATATTTGACATATTTTAGAGCACACATGTAGAATAATGCCTTGGATTTCCTAGATCACAATGTATGAGTACCTACACAAAGCATACTCAACAAACATCATGTACTGGTTGGATGCGCTCAGGAACCTGTATATTTTGTCCAACGAGATCTGATGCTTTATCCATCGATCACAAGATCAGTTCTGTTAAAAATCAGCTCTTCTGTACCTCTGCCAGTCTTCTGTGATAGATGGTACACAAAAAAAGACCAGGCACAGGTTGAGAGCAATCAAATAAACTCATACTATTCAAGATTAAAGATAATTGCTAACTGTAATTCAATACGATGGATAGCTATTGCCTAATACAGTAGTTGGATGTAGCCTGAGTGTTGTGTATGCCTTATCTAGATACTACTGACCTGAAAATTCAACCATGAAAAAACATTTGGCAAAATATGAACTCCTTCTAATCAAAATACCTGATAAAAAAAAACATGAGAATGTATAAATGAGCGGTATTGACAGGATGAGAAATGAACAGACTATCAAACTGACTAACAGATAGATACAGACGTAGGCTTTGAAAAACAGATTAACAAAACAGTGGTGGCCATCATAGAACCCTGCACCATGCATCTATCCTGCATCAGCACCTCTATAATGGCTGCGTCTTTATCATCCACATTGTAATGAGCTTTGTTGTGATTCAAGGTAAATTACTTTGTAAATTCCTGCTATATATATATATATACCTGAAGTCAGTGGGTTTACTGTTCGCTGAGAATAAATAGAGCTGTGGTCCTTTGTACCTTTTTGGTAAACAAAGGTTACAACTTGATATAAAGTACACCTGACACACCTGCAGTCTTTCTTTCTTTCTTTCTTTCTTTCTTTCTTTTTTCTTTCTTTCTTTCTACCTTTATTTCTTTCTGTCTTTCTTTCTTTCTTTCTTTTCTTTCTTTCTTGACATTACTGATCTATATAAATACCTATGTACATAATATAGAGCTACAAGATATGCTTTGTTGAGTCATTGGTATCCTTCATGCTATTCCCTGTATTCCTACCTCTAATGTCTCCTCACACATTTCCTTCATGTTCTCGCCTTTAGCTTCTCTAAAGGTGTCACAATAACTTCATATGTTTAAATTTCTTCCCACTGTTGAGTAGTTGTCACTATACCTCTGCTTGTTCTTAAGAGGCATTTTAAGATAAATGTTTTTGCATTAAATACAGTACAAAATGAATGGTGAAAACTGTTTTTTTTACTCCAGCATTTACTTTTTTTGTGAAAAGCTTCCATGTTGAAACTTGTCCCTTTGTCACAGTCCTTGGTTTTGCTCTTTGATGTGCTCCGAGGTGAAATAAACATATTACAAATGTGAAACACACTATGCGTATAATCAATGTCAGTTTCAGCTTTAGCTTCACCAGTGAAATTCTCGAATGAATAGGGGAGATACTTGCTAGTTTGAAATTTTACCAAGCATTTTTCAAAACGACAGTCTTTGATTGTCTTCAGAGAGGTTCACACCTCAGTCTCTCTAATCTTCTGTTTTGCCACCATGAATAAAATTGAAATTGCCAGTATAAAACAAATACATCTCTTTCTCAGTCTGCTATCAGTGTCCCTCCTCCTGTACGACAGTTTTGCATGAGTGGCAAAACAGAGTCTGTAAGCCACAGTGAAAGTAGAGTTAGTAAAAACACATTTACACTACAAAAACCAATTGTCTTTGATGGTCCCTCAATCACTCTCTCTGTAGAGAAAGACAGATGTGCTCTGTGTGTCGGTCCTCCTGAATAGAGGCAAGTGAAATCAGTCATCAGTGTGAAACCTCATGTCTCTGTCCCTCTTCAAACCCCCAGGGGTGGAAATGTCCAGCGTCCAGCAGCGTTTCCCCCAGCTTCTGCAGGAGCCGGGGGTACCAGTGCAGCCCGTCAGTCTGCGGTTCTGAAGGTCCCATCAGGCTGTAGAAGAACCGCAGCGGGGCCAGGACCCAGTGGGCCAGATGGTGCCAGTCCAGAGCAGCGTAGCAGGACGCCAGAACCCCGTCCACCACTATAGAGCCGTGCTGGGTGAGTGGGGCGTAGACCCCCATGCTCCTCCGCTCCTCCACGTAGGTCACGGCTGACAGCGTTGCTTCTGACCCCGCTCTCCCTTGCGACGTCAGTACGCATTGTCCCGGCCGCACCTCGCTGGCAAAAACTGTCCTCAAACCTGCTGTGCTTCCCCAACCGGCCCTTCTCTCCTCTCTGGTCCCCAGAAACGGCCCTTCGACCATCTCTTCCCTCTCCGGTTCGCTCAACCCACCAGTACAGTTCCCGTCTGCAACAAAGATCAGGTGTGCGGCTGTGAGCGTGATGTTAAGCCCCGCTGCGGTGCCGATGACGTAGAAGATCTTTGTGGCGT
Source organism: Centroberyx affinis (assembly GCF_046629955.1). NCBI lineage: Eukaryota > Metazoa > Chordata > Actinopteri > Beryciformes > Berycidae > Centroberyx > Centroberyx affinis. The sequence continues at coordinate 334,777 of NW_027279834.1, read as the reverse complement.
TGGGCTGGCGGTCCAGGAAGGATACGACCGGGCTGTAGAGAAGGGGCCCGCCGCCGCCCGTCGTCGAGGAAGCCAAGACACGGTCGCCGGGGTGAAGGTCACGCACCTGTTTAGTAGCCCCGCCCTCGAGGATGACCTGAGCATCACCTGGGAAACAGCCGCCGGTTTTCGCCGCCACAGAATGTTCTGAAGAGATGGAGAGAGAAAGAAGGGATTATTTTATTATTTTTTTTACTGCGATTATGTCTTAACTTGGAGGACGATGGAGACAGAAGACTGAAAGAATGAGGAGACAAAATACAGTGGAAGCCAGGCAAATTTTGGAAACAATTCCTCATAGGAGTGGAGCAACAGTGCAGCAGCAGTTGAAAATCTATTCTGGCTTCATCTGCAGGTTATTCTAGGTTACTGAGAGATCTATAAAGCAGATGAGACTTTGACACTGACTGAAGGACAAGTTTATCTCAGTGGGTCAATGGTAGATTGTTAACACATATAATAGGAGTCACGTTCAAACTTTATATCTCTGCCTGCCTCTGTCTCTCTTCTCTCTCTCACACAAACCTTAAACTCTAGCTACTAACCCTAACCACACACACATGCACACACTAAGCCAATCTATGATACTGATCAGTTGACTTTCTCTAATTCAACACAGCTCAACCCGCATTTGATTTTCTAAGCTATATCGGTGATTTATGACTATTTCCACTGGAGAGAATTCCAAACAAGTAGAGATTTAGCTGTTCTTTTTCAAGTACCAGGAATCATTTCACTGGAGTCGCTTGAAAACTGTGTGTTCAGCGAGCTTCATAATACTGGGGCCTGTGAAACCCATTCAAAACCCATTATATAGTTTCCAAAAGATGTAAGTTTTTCATCTGACAGTGATTGTTACTTCTCTTTTTTTGCCTCGTAAGCCAACACTTCTCTTGCGAGGCTTGTCAAATGCTTGGTGAAGTCACTGGAATGTGTTTTAAGGATTCTAACAATGGGTGAGTTTAGAGCGGCCCTCCTCCTGCTATTTCTCATATAACACTGTCAAATGGAAAAGTTTGCTCCTCCACTTGGCTATGGCATGTAAGTCTATCCCACTACAAACACTATCAAATTTGCCAAAACCACTTGGGCATGGTGACACCAGTATCACGTGAATAATACCACACCTTGAATATACAATACAGGACATGTTTTTGGTCTTGAGTTGTTGGTGTTTTTTTTGACTAAGGTGGCCCTTTAAGAAGCAGTGGGACAAGGCAGTAGGGAGAGGTAGTCAGCAAGGGCTAATGGATAACCAGCTGATTGTATCACCGCAGTCAGAACACAGCCTGAGGTCAGAGAGACAGAAAAGTACACAGACTTAGGGAATGGGTCTAGATATTGTGTGGAGTTTGTCTGTGGGTCACATGCCAGCGTCTGGTGGGTCTGCACATGAAAAGAGCATTAACATGTTTTAATGAACTTGAAGCCCAACATTGAGTCTAGCTCATTTAGAAAAAGGTTGAAGACAGAATAGAATAGAATAGAATAGAATAGAATAGAATAGAATAGAATAGAATAGAATAGAAATCCTTGGCAAGACTACTGAAGAGAAGTTCAGTTCTTTGAAATAAGAACTTCATCAGTGTGTCTGCGTGCCTGCATGTGTGCGCGTGTGTGTGTGTGTGTGTGTGTGTGTGTGTATGTGTGTGTTAGGGGTGGGGCGGCGGGCAGTGGGGGCAAGGGGGGGAGAGGGTCTTAAAGCAGTCTTAAGGCAGCCAAATATTTGTCCAAGGCGTGTGTGTCTGTAAGCCTGGGGGCTGCAGGCAAGGAGGGCTGTGACTGGGATGTGATAAGACCCAGATAAGAGATCTGAGAGAAACCTACTGAAGGAAAAGCAACAGCCAAACAAAGAGAGAGAGAGTTAATCATCGCTCAGCCTACTAACCTGGATGGACTGCTAGCATGTAATTTGGCATCAAATAACTGGTGGTACCAGACATGGGTAAATGGATTTCTAAAATGTCTCATGACTTTGACTAATAGTGAGAGTGTCATTTAAAACTAGAAAATAAAATTGAGAGCAAAAATACCAAACACTCCATCATGCACAGGTGCACACCCTGCTTTGATTGGATCCCAACAGACCACACAAACACATACACTGATAGACAGACGCAGACAGACACACACATACACAGACAGACACACACATACACAGCCATCCTGTTAACCTGAACCATTAATGAGCTTGTTAACCTGAACCATTAATGAGTCACTAACAAAGGGTCTGGCACCTACCTCATCAGTGTTAATAACAGCTGGTCACACACACATAAACACACACAAACACACATACACACAGATGATGTACACACATGCATCAGCCCATATTCATCTCTTACCTGACTTGACGCTACAGTGAATGTGGGCTTTGGACTCGTAGTAGACCCAGTCAAACCCTGCCTCCACAGCCAGCCGGGCCAACATGGCGTACTTGTTTCTGTCCCTGTGAGGAAGAGTGTAAAGATATGCTCAACTCAAGACCTGGACCAACATACAATACTGCTCCAAACATCTACAAAATGTCCTTATTTTCAGATTGACAGCCATGCATTTTTTTAAATCATACAATGAGTTTCTTGGGCTCTTGGATCATAAAATGTGTTCAGTTCAGAAAGAATTATGTAAAACACTGAAATTTGGATTTACAGCATTTTTCTTCTTCTTTTCTTAATGAGGGCAAGGATCAGGCTGATTGGTTAGAGGTTGGCTGACTAACTCGTTGACTCAATGAATTACTAGGTGGCTGGCTGATTGACTAGTTGCCTTGCTGGCTGGCAGGCCAACTGACTGACTGACTCATTAAATGGCTGGCTGGCGAAGTGACTGACTTACTGACTGACTGACTGATCGTCATGGCTGACTGATTGGCAGGCTGTAACAGGTTAAACTTTGGAATATATTCTTCCCATTTTATGTGTTCCATGCCTATCAGTATTTTTTAATCCCATGATGTTGTGCATGATGATCTATTGTTCCATACCTATCATTATCTTTCATATCATAGTGTTGTATCTGATGATCTATTGTTCCATGCCTATCATCTTTCTTATCATGATGTTAAGTATGATGATCTATTTTTCCACGCCTATCATTATCTTTCATATCATGATGATCTGTATGATGATCTATTGTTCCATGCCTACCTGTCAGAGGTGGTGATGTCGACAGCGCGGCCCTCGTAGTGCAGTGAGTCTTCTGAGTGGTGGCCGTCCTCGTCCCAGCCCTCCGTCACTCTCAGCTTCACACCCGGCCACATGTTCATCACAGAGATGGCCAGAGAGTTCAGCTTGTCTTTACAACGCTGAGGGAGGGAGAAATGGAGGGGGTGGGGAAGGAAGAATAGGGGGGTGGTTGTTAGAAAGAAACGATAAAGTTTGGGAGATCCGTTTTTCCTTATAATGCTGAGAGTAGAGTAGAAAGGTGGAGGGACAATGTGAGAAAGACGGATGGTTAGAGTCATGTGATCAACAAAGAGATACCCAGAAAATTCAGATTATCTTTGTGTCATTCAATGGGATGAAGGCTGGATGGATGGAGATAGAGGGAGACACACAGACACACACATAACAGAGATGGCAATTGAGTTCAGTTTGTCTTTACAGTGCTGGTATGCAAGGCAGGGAGAGAGAAAGAGAGTGAGAGAGAGAGAGAAAGCAAGAGGTGAGATTATGCTAACCTCATCACAATGATGGCCAGCTTGTCTTTACACCTCTTGAGGAAGAGGAAGGGGAAGGGAAGGTGGAAAAAAAAAGAGGAGAAGGAGGAGGGAAATAGGGAAACCAGAGAGACAGACAGAGAGAGAGAGAGAGTGAAAGAGAGCTGATAAATGGTGACAGAAGAGCAAGAGACATGCCCATCAGATAGTGCAGGGTTGGGTTGATCTTTGTCAGATTTAGAGTGTGTGTGATGAGGATATAAGATAACCTCAGTGCTCCCAAAACACACACACACACACACACACACACGTAAACCAAATGTAGTATGGTAGCATCTTACACAGCATCGCATCAGGTGCATGGTCAAAGTAGGCTACACACAACAGTATCCATCAATGTGTTTTACTTGTGATTATTTAGAAATTCCAATGTATTTACGATATAATGAATCTAGTTTTAATTAATGTCCAACAGAGATCATTGTTTAGCTACAAAATAATTTCTCTCCAAGAATTAAGAAGAAGTGAGCCTGCTGTCATGAAACATTATCTACATCTCCACATAATGTCAGCATTCATGTGTTAAAATAACAACAGTGCAGTTAAGACATTTCTGCGGGACACCACTGAGGAAGAAAGAAGAGTCTGTACTGACTCTCCTCATTGATAAAATGAATGAATGAATGAATGGGTGAATGAATGAATGAATGAATGAATGAAAATCGTTGCGTTTTATTTCCTCTCTCCCTTGCCAGATGAGTGCCCCTGTCTGACATTTCATCCAATACAGCTCGCACATTAACGCTGCGCAGAGACTTCAGATATCTAAATGTTGACGGCAGCGCACTGTGGGTAATTTGGTAAATTTGGGTGAAACGTGCCGTCTGGTATAGGTTCAATAAGTAGCCAAAATGTGTAATGTGAAACTGAGATTAAGATTGAGATTACATTGAGATCACAGGTAATTGGAATTTGAATTATCCCTAGATATATACACACAGCAGGCTACTGGGCTACATAAAAGTGACAGGCCTATTACAGGAGACGGTCAGTTAAGTGTCTCTTGCGTAGATTTTGGTTAATTAATTTGTTAACAGTCTAAATCAATAAATTTATCCTACAACCTGATTTTGTGAGCGTGGAAAAAGACTTTACAGATGTTTTACGCACCTCTGTGTGTGTAATTCAAGTGGACAGGTTGTGGTTGACTGAGATTTATAAAATATATATGTATATATATTGTTTAGAATAAGGGCAAAATGTTAAGAAATAAAAGCAATAGCTAAAGCAAGTAAAAAATAACAGCCAGGTATGTCAGGCAGCAAGATCCAGAGATGAAACGAAGAGCCGTCAATCAATGAATTCAGTCAATCAGTTCTGGTTTAAACATTTAACTGGACAGCAAACATTAAGCAGACAATTTATGCAACAGCGTGGCTAGTTTAGTCTGAAGTGATTCAATCCGTTCACCTAGATAGATCAGGGCTTCTGCAGTCAGCTGTCAAACCAGGATTATGAAAAGAAATGGACCGTTCAGACGTCAACTGGGTATGGCAAGGTATGGCCAAGTGAATCCAGATTTCATCGAGGAAATTGTAGTTTTATAATTAAAATGGAGAGTACAGATCAAGCATAAACGCCAGAAAGCCATACCTACAAAAAAAAAACCCCAAAAAACAGGGGAGCATTCAGGACCAATGATCCATCTTAGCTGCGCGCGTAGTAGTAAAATAGTTTGATGACCTACGTCTGGCGGGCTTTGAAGTTACGCAAGGACTTTGGTTTTAGTGAACTGACGCCCCTGAACCCATTCATCTCATCTCACCTGGGTCATAAGTCTGTCGGCCGCCGTGTTCTCCTCATCTTTGAAGATAATATCTGTGTTGTAATTTGGCGTCAGCTCTTTGAAGCGCTCGGAGTTGCGCGTTATTTTGCCCTCGTACCGCCCGCTGGCTCCCAGGGTCTTCTCGGCGACGTTGGGGCTGAACTGCTTGTAAGCCAGCGGGGTGAGCTTCTTCGGAGGCCGCCTCTTGCCGTACCCCCTCCCCGGTCCGCAGCCCTCCGAGGCAGGTGGGAGGAGGAGGACCAAGGCGCACAGAGAGGCGGCGAGAAGGAGGAAGGAGATCCGCATCGCCCCGGGGGTGGGGGGAACTCTCCCGGGGGAGAGAGATGTCTTCAATACCTCACCGGTTCAATTCCCGGCGCCATCGTCCGCGACAGTCGCAACATCTCGTCCGAAAACCTCGGATAAGAGACGGTCATTTGGGCTGCCCCGGGCACTTCGGCTGCCCCGGGGCACTGACGGGAGACCAAAAAGTTTTTATCGACTCCAAAATTGACCAAGGTTGAGAAACTTCAGCGTCGCTCCCTCCGTCCCTACAGAATCAACTATGAGTGTGCTGGCTGTAAAGTCCGTGTATTTAAACAAACAGGTTCAAAGTCGATGGGTGAGAGAGTTAAAGAGAGAGAGAGCGCGGTTGCTGATATCCAAGTTGCAGTGTTGTGGTTTCTCTCTCTCTCTCCCTCTTTCTCTTCCTCTGGGGAACTGTCACAACAACAGCCGCTGTCGCCTGCTGTTTGGTTGGTGCCCTCTCTGGATTGAAAGCTTTCCACTCCATATGCGGCCAGCGTGCAACAAGCTGCAGCTTTCCAGTTGAATTGAGGGGATTTGAGTGATCCAAAACGATCTGTTGCCACTTCAGACCGCACCCTGCCAGTCCTGCCCTCCTCTCTCCTCTCCTCTCTCCCTCTCTCCCTCTCTGCCACCCACCCCGCCCCTCCTGGGCACAGGGCGGCTTGGAGAGTCTTGTCCACACTGTACTGGCAGGCAGGCAAGCAGCAAACATAAGCTCTGCCCTTTATTGCTGCCACTTCACATTTCCAGTTCTCTCTTTAGCTGTCTGCCCTTGACAACTAACCCCTGTACACCCCCCCCCCCCCCCCCCCCCCACACACACACACACACACAATCAACAATCAATTAAACTAATCAATTTCCTGGAGTATGCAGTGACCAGTGGTTTTCCCCTCTGCATTCCGAAATAGAGAGAATAAGATCAAGGGTCAGTGGCTCAGGTTGACTGGCTAGTGGCTGGTTGACTAACTGGGTGACAGGGTGATTTACTGGCTGGGTGGCTGACTGACTGACTGACTGATTGACTGCCTGACTGACTGATTAATTGACTGCCTGACTGATTGACTGACTGATTGATGAATGGATGATTTGCTGGATGACTAGTTGACTGTCTGAATGAATAGCTGGCAGGCTGACTGACTGACTGACTGTCTGACTGACTAACTAGCTCGTTGGCGGACCAGCTAGCACACTAATTGAATTGCTAACGGACTGACTAAATGAACAAATGAGTGCCTGAATGACTAGCTGGCTGGTTTACTAACTGACTGACTGCTGGCTTTAAAACATTGACAATTAAAACTAAACTATAGACAGTTACACACACACAGTAGCAACATTAATAACATTATGCCCTTGTATTAGCCGCTGGCTCCCAGTTAAACACAGACAACATTAATTACATTAAGCCAATTCGTTAAAATAGACAAATTACAATTCCAATTTAATAACCTTTGCCTGCCTGGCTCCCTGGCTGCTGACTGTGTGGCTGACACACACACATACACTGTTTAACGCCAGCAAACCAAGCCCCTCCAAATTAGCTCTTCAAATATTTGCCAGCAGAAAATCAGTGGTCTCACCCCTGTTTCTCGGGGCAGGCTCTTTTGAATGAACTGAACTGTACAAGACTGAGGTTTCCACAATTTATGTTTTATTATTTGCGAGTGTAAACACCATAAAGTATTTTTGCCGCGGTAACACGTTTCATGTCTCTTGATGGAACAGAGAGAAGCAAAGAGAGAGATTCACACACTGTAAACAGCCATCTATAGCTCTGTTTACCTTATGGCCAAAATAGAACATCAACTGGCACTTAAGTAAATTCATTAGAACTTTCCGAGTCAGGAACATACAGTCCAGTTAAAAGAAACATGATCAAAATTGTCATGTTTCATACATGTCCTACATCAGTGTTTCCCCAAGGTTTTTTTCCAGCTATGATGGAAAAGCATCTGAAACAACCTTGTGATACTACTCTCTCTAAAAAGTAAAATTAATGACATTTCCCCTCCTATTGGAAGTGTAACTTACCATTTCTTTTTGAAGGTAGGGGCTACACCGTCTTTACAGATGTAACTGTCATACAGCTCCAACTTCTTGCTGCTCCATTATTACTGTAAGAGTATGGAGGACGGTGTCATCAATCATTTACAGTAAAATACCATATGAAGCCAAATAGCCTCAGTTCAGTTACAATGTTTTTAAGGTACACCAATGATAAATGGTAGCTGTACAGGTGACAGGCAGCAGTATTAGGCAAATAGTGAAGTTTGTTTCTCTGAAGACTAATAATCACAGAGACACAATTACAGAGCAGCTGCGAGTGCTGATATGTATGTGTGTATGTGTGTGTCTGCCTCTCTAAGTGTTTATGCACGTGTTCAAAGGTTATATTTGTATGAGTATGAGCATTTATCCATGTGCATGTGTGAGCTGAAACTTATATGCAAATGTGTATGTAGCCACATTCCACAAGCGTATGTTTTACTGTAAGTATCAACAGTTTGTGTGCGTGAGTGAGTGTGCGTGTGTGTGTGTGTGTGTCATCCTTCCTTTGAAGACCATAAATACGGGCGTGGCTCCCTGCAGGCCTGCTGCCTATTCAGCGTGGCTGTCGACAATGCTTCAGAAGTGGTCACATTCTCCCATCCATCCATCCCTCCCTTCATCCATCCTTTTTTCAATCCCTCTTTGCCTCAAGAAAAGACACCATGGCCTTTCAAGCAGGCAACAATCTGATCAGACCAAACCAAACCAGAGTAGAGCCTGACCCTCCCTCCCTCTCTCCCTCTCTCTCTCTCTCTTTCTCTCTCTCTCTCTCTCTTTCTCTCTCTCACTTTCTTGTTCTCTCTTACTCCTTACTCCTCTGCTTTCCTGTCAACCTGTCCACCTTTCTCTCAGTCTCACACTCTTTCTTTCAGCCTCACTGTTGAAAAAGCTCATATACAGGCAGACATGAGAAGAAACACACACATACACACAAGCACACACACACACACACACACACACACACACACATACACACACACACACATGCAGGCCCACAGACACACATATCCAGGCATGTGTACACAGTACACACACACATGCACACACACACTCACACACCAGGCCAGCCAACAAGCCAACCAAACATCAGGCCCTGGTTCATTGATGTTTGTTAAAGTTATTAATTTTCTCGGTGAAATAAGAGGCCACAGTGGCAGGACAGAGGGAGATGGGTGCCAGCCCCAGAATCTCGCTCCGCTTTCATCTACTGACACTGGGGCTCACTGAGTCCACAGCACAGGGCCTTTACATGGGCACCGGGGTTACCCACGCATACCCAGGGCCCTAACCAACAAAGGCTCTAAGTGGGGGAAGGCATGGGATAGAGGGACAGAAGGAGGAAGAGACGAGATGAAAGGAAAGGGTAAGAAGAAGGTAGAGAGAAAGCAAGGAGGAGAGATGATAGATAGAGAAAGAAGGAGAGAGAATGAGAGAGGTTGAAGGAGAGAAGTAGGGATTGAGGGAAACATATCAGGAGGAAGAAAGATATGTAATGGCTTGGAAAGAAATTAGAAAAAAACAGAAATAAGGAGGAATGGGAAAGGAAGAAAGATAAAGACAGGGGAAATCAGGGAGTAAAGAAAGAGTGAATACATGGCACATTAGCTGGTAAACAAGTCAGTTTGGGGTTGTTTTGCTGTCGGTGGTAGCTAGCGTGTTTGTGGCTTGTGGTGGATCGCTGTAATGGGGGTTAAAGGACGTTATGCTCAAGGTAACAACAGCTGGTGGCTTAAACCGCCATCCCTCTTCCTCCTCCTCCTCCTCCTCCTGTCCCTCCACACACTCCAGCCTCCAACCCCAGACCACAATAAACACCTAACACTGCGTCTCTATGTACCCTAGGCCTCGAAAGTAGCAGAGCGGCTCTGCCTAAGACCTTGTAAGCCTTAATCTTCCAAGACAAGGGGAAAAAAGCTAGACTGGGTGTTTTGTGCTGCGCTCAACAGTAGCCTTCACACATTTTACCATACATTTTTGGCAGCTAGCGTCACTTGGCTAGTGAGAGCAAACAGTTTAGGGGCTACGCTGGAGCTAACATGGCAGCCAGTGAAAACCACAATGACCAAACTCTGTCTATCAATGGTTCAGAGTGGCACCAATACCAGCCGCCTTGCTAGAGCCCGGTTCAGTGCAGTCTAGTTGGTCAGAGAGCAGACAGAAGGAAAATAAAAGCAGGATGATATAAAAGTGGAGCACAGGCTAAATGTGTCTTGGAGTTAGCGGGCTAGGCTAGCCACCGCACGGCTAAAGCAAACAAAGAGCTGCCCAGGGGACTGGAGTTCGCAGTGCTCTGACGCTAAAGACACACACACGGACAGACAGAAACACACACACTCAGCATGCACACACACACACACACACACATAGACACACACAGGTACGCAGGTGCGCACACGTACAGGCACTCCCACACATAGGCCTACATACACACAGTTTCATTCATACAAACACACAAATTACATTCATACAGGCAAACACAGGCATGCACACACATGCACATACTCACACACTTAGGCTACATGTGTACGCACACGCACGCATGCACACACACACACACACACTGCTTCTCTTCAGTAGAATCTCCTTCACATAGAATAGAATAGACCTTATGACAGCTACAGTTTGTAATGATGTGAAAATGGCCTTAATGTAGCTTGAGTCACACTTGCCTTGCAAATACACTTGAGTAACAAATTTATTGATTGGACGTTGGACTCACGAAGGTTCAGCTCAGGTCTTAAAATAAGGGACTTGAGGGTTGACTTAGACTCAAGCTCACAAGATTGGAGACTTGCCTCACGCTTGTGGCCAAAGACTTGTATGAAGTGACCTAATAACAAGTCCAGTAGCTTGGTAATGCCAACAATAATGTAGTCAGTAAGTCAGGGCTCTTGCTGTGCTCTCGCTGTGCTCTCTCTCCATGTCAAATGAGGGATTTTTTCTCTCTCTCTCTCTCTCTCTCTCTCTCCTGAGCGTGTGCCACATCTGTGGGCTCTGTGGTGATGTTTCTCCGCTCAGAATGGATTCACCAGCTCAAAAACGTCCTTATTATATTTATATTTTACTACACCACTAGAAAACCATGCCAGCTGGGCTGCAGAACGCTGGGCAGAAAGAGGGAGAGAAAGAAAGGGAGGAGGGGAGGGGGGCAAGAGAGAGAGAGAGAGAGAGAGAGAGGAAGAGAGAGGGAGAGAGAAAATTAAAGATGGAGAGAACGACAAACAAAGAGCTCAAGTGAGAAGCAGAGCAAAAGAAGAAGACATAGACAGGAAAGGACAGGAAGGGGGGGAGAAATTGAAGGTGAAGGAGAGAGAGAGAGAGAGAGAGAGAGAGAGAGAGAGAGAGAGAGAGGTTGAGTGGGCACCCTGAAATAGGCTGTGACAATATGATTACCCAGGGTGCTCAAAGGTAAACACAGAAATGGACTAACGGATGGATGGAGGCATGGAGCGATGGGAGTACAGTGTTGAGTCAAGTCACACTCACACACACAAACACACACACACACACACACATGCACACACATACACGCTGACCGGAATCAGAGAAAAACACCATGTAATTGACTGACCTCTGATGAGCAGGGCTGGAGGAAGGACAGTGGGACGTGGCTTCGAGAGAAAGCAAGAGTAGAGAGAGAGAGAGAGAGAGAGAGAGAGAGAGAGAGAGAGAGAGAGAGAGAGAGAGGGAGTGAGAGAGAGGGGAGATAGATAGAGGTGAGAGAAAAGGAAGGGAGAGTGTCCATAAAGAGAGATAAGGAGAGAAGAGGTCAGGTTGGATCAGGGCGGGAGGAAAGAGGTGTAAGAAAAGAGAGAGGGAAAGGTAGAAAAGAGGAAAGTGGGAGGACAGGAGGATTCGGCTGAGAGGACGAAGGGGATGTAAACATAAAGGGAGGGAAGAGAAGTATAAAATACCACACAATTTAGGAATTCATATATGTTATTCTCATGGTCAAAGACAGTCCGATCAATATGTCTGAACATGGAAAACTATCTTCCAAAGCCTTATAGGAACTGACAGAAGACTTGAACCTGTGATTCCATTAATATGCTTAATCTGGAACTTCTACATCATCATAGAAAAGGGAAAAATCAGTCAATACTGATTTCTGTGAAGTAACATATTAACATTTTGGCCCTCATCTGGTTACATTTTCAAACCTTAATGGCATAGAACTAACTTTTTATGATTTTTATTTGTTTTCCTGCTTAGATAGTCCTAACAAAGTCAAATCTAGGCCAGATCTAGGAGTTCAGAATCACATCTTTTGTGCCTCTGTTAATCCTGTGAAGAGAAACAAAAGAAAATTATCCCATAGCTTGTCGCACAGCAATGCATTTATTCTAGAAATCAACCTTTTGGTTAACATCAGATTTACTTTCCCATGAGGTTAACAGAGTGGAACAGCTACTACAGAGGAAGGAAATTGGGGCATTGGAACAATTTTATTGAACAAACATCATGGTTAATCGAGATTGAAATCAAAGGAAGCGATACTGGGCACTCCCAACAATAGCCCCAGTGTCCATGTGAGTGTAGGGATTTTTTGTCCTTTTTTTTTTAACCTTGCTCTTTTTCACCAACACACTGCTATGCACTCAGTCTTCTATTTTGGCCAGTGAGCGACTCTACTACAGCAATTAGTTAAATGCCTTGTTCAAGAGGTCATTCATGATCTTTATTATGGGGAGAGTGATGTATATTAAATAATAATGAAATTAATTATGACTATCATATTATATATTATTATTATTATTATTATTATTATTATTATTGTTATTATTATTATTATTATCATTATTATTATTATTATTATTGTTGTTGTTATTCTCATTATTATTATTTCGATCATTATTATTATCTAGGGATTCAAATCAGTAACATTTCAATCATAAGATCCGCTGACAGTCATAATCAGAGATTTCATTAAAACTAATTTAACCATCTTTGAACAACTGTGAAAAACAGATTATTTCACGTTCACTGTATATGGAGCGACTTCAGAAAGTGTCACTTGATGACCTCACACACTACCATCTTGGTTCACTTGTTTCTAGCTTTGCAGGAAACTTGACCATGTACATAAATCTAAATGAAACTGTCCAAGATTGTGGCAAAACATTCTGCTATAGAGAGGATTTTCCCTCATTTCTGAAGTAAGTAGGCTTGTAATGAATGAAAACAAACTCATACGTCAAACACATGCCCAAAACCGTCAATGACAAAACTTCAGCTAGCATGAGAACGCTCCACATCACCACAATACTGGCATAACATTTAGCTGACAGTCATGCAATGACAATGAGACAGAGAGCAAGGGAGAGAGTGAGAGAGCATGGAAGAGGGAAAAAAGAAAGAGGTGAAAAGACCGATAGAGGGGTAGAGAGAGAGAGAGAGAGAGAGAGAGGAAGAGAGGAAGAGAGGATGCCAGAGAGAGAAAAATTAAGTGACAGAGATGGCAACACATAAGAGCGAGGGAGGGAGAAAGAGATACAGAGTGTGTGACACAGTGAATGGAATCAAAAGGAGAAAGGTAAGCGAAAGAGGGAGAGAAAAGACAAAGGGGTAGATCAGGGTAGAACAGCAAGATAAAGAAAATCAGTGGAAAAGAGAGCAAGAAAGAAGAATAGAGATAAAGAAAGCAAGAAAGTGATAGTGTGTGTGTGTGTGTGAGTGTGTGTGTGTGTGTGTGTGTGTGTGTGTGTGTGTGTGAGAGAGAGAGAGAGAGAGAGAGAGAGAGATGGATGGCTGGAAGACTGGTACTGATCAGTAGCTCTCTCTGTGATGCGGCTTCCAGCTTCCAGCCCACCGATTGGTCAGCTGCCTAACTCGGAACATGCCTTCCCACAATCCCTCAGCACCACTTCAATCCCACCACGCTGGTTCACCACTCCACGGCCCAAAACAGTGCCTGCTGGCATGAGCAACATATCAATAAATTCATTACACATTTATACTTAAATATTTATACGGCAGTAGTGTGTTTTTGCACAGGGAGGGTATTTATAGTGTGTGTGTGTGTGTGTGTGTGTGTGTGTGTGTGTACTCGTATTTATAGCACAGTGTCACATCATAGCTCTCTCTGAGCTGTGGTGAGACAGCTGTCTGGGGGGGTGGGGGTGAGGTGGGGGTGGGGGGCGTTGGCCTTTGGGATGGGTGGGGGGGGGTGCATGGAGTGTAATATGGAACAAGTGGAAAGATTGAGAGGCAGGCAGTTAAGAAAGACATAGAAGAAGAGAGAGAAATACAGTGGGTGCGTTGAGAGAGAGAGAGAGAGAGAGAGAGAGACATGAGGGAGAAGAGATAGGAAGGGAGGGTGAGGAGAGAAAGAGTGAGCTGGATATTTCAATGAAAAATTAGAAATAGCTGATATCAGCCCAGATTGCTGCCGCTATCTGGGCTATCAGTGCAGCCTAAAAAGACCAAAATGAAGAAACACAAATGGGGAAAATAAACATGAAAATTAGAGATTCTTTCACTGGCACCGGCGGTCCAGCCCGGCGACTGATTTTGTGTCCAGCAAAGGGCAGAGACAGAGAGAGAGAAATATTTACTCTATGGAAAATAGAAACTAGGGAAATTACATGGTGTTTTATTGTTCTGCTGTTTATTGAATAAAGACATTCCCATTCAGAGGCCCTTTCAGATACTTTCACTATTGTTCTCATGGTTACAATAGTTTTTATGAAGTCCATTCAAAACAGTAGCCAGTGACTACGTGCCATCTAGAACATGGCAAGGAGGGTTAAAAGGCCACAGTCATTGGCAACGCATCTGTGCAATGTAGTGGGCCAGGTTTTCCAATAATATAACTTGATTTTGTTGTTTATGACCCGCAGTGTTATCCAAATTGATTTTGTCCTATATCTGTTGCCTGTATCAACGCCTGAAAGTCCACTGGATCTACACCATAACTAGAAGGCACTCCGACAGCAAAACTGCTGACAGACAGACAAACAAACTAACACAACCTCCTTGGCCAAGGTAATTACTGGAACCAAAACACAAATTGTCCTACATCTCTGTGCTGATGGCATGCTATGAAATCTATCCTTCACAGCGGGATCAATTTACTCTTTCAAAAGATCTGTCATTTGCAACACAGTGTGTGTCTAGTTAGGGACTACATAGCTTTTGGTGTTTCTCTTTCAACATGTTTTGCTTTAACATATCTTTACCACATGTTGCTTTTAAAGTAACACAGTATGTGTTGCCTCTATATAATCTTTAGAGTGTACTACAAAGATACAATCTTTATAAATGGGAGCACCTTAAGTGGTCACCATAGTGAAGGGCCCCACTAAGCATCTTTCTTGCATCTATCCTACATTAGACTCCAAATCTCTTTGCCTGCCCAGGACATATCTGTTGTTTTAAACTTTTTTTCAACCTATTTCCCCATAATCTTTAAAGGAGACTTTATTCATATGAAGTCCTCTATGTATCCTATAGATTTGTGTCCCTACCATGTTCCTCAAAGACATTTTATCAATTGGTACTTTCCCTTCCAGTTTCAAGCATGTAATAGTTCAACCCTCCTTTAGAGACCCAAGTGCTGGATGTGTCAAAACTTTTTACAACTCAATGATAATAAATCTGAAATAATTTGATTTGGCCCTCCCGACTCCACAAGCATGAATCAAGTCAAACTAAGTAGTCTGTCTTCCAACATTAAATCAGTGGCCATAAATGCATGGCTAGTTTTTAGCAGTGATCTAACCTTTAAGGATCATGTTAGGGGCGCCCCGGTGGCTCACCGAGTAGAGTGCATACCATAAGGCTCAGTCCTTCCCGCAGCGACCTGGGTTCCAATCCAGCCTGTGGGCCTTTGCTGCATGTCCTCCCCTCTCTCTCTCTCTCTCCCATACCTTCCTGTCTCTCTCTTAATATCTCCCTGTCAAATAAAGCATGAAAATGCCAAAAGGAAAAAAAGGATCATGTTAAAGAGGTATAGGCTACAGTCCTGTTTCTAATTGAGGAATATATAAAAAATCAAGGTGTGTTTATCTTCAGCGCACTTGGAAAAAAGTGATTCATGCTTTTATATAATTTCATTTAGACTAGTGTAACTCCCTTTACACCTGCCTGGTAAAAAGACGATCTTTCATCTTCAGCTTGTACCGAACGCAGCGGCTTGGATTTTAACTGGTGCTGCTAAACAAAGCATGTTTACACTGGTTGCCAGTCAGTTTTATGAGATGGAAATGGGCTTTATGAGAATGAGATAGATGCATCTTTGCTCTTGGCGCTGCAAAATGAGGAGAGGAGGGTTTCAATCAAGTTAAAATTTGAGTGAAAAATTCACCAAAGCAAAAGTCAGTGAGCTTGTTCAGTAGAACTAACTACATAACACAAACGTCTTTTCAAATGACTGGTTGACAGACCATTCTTTCTTCCATATGGCAACTGAAAAATGAGCACAGTTTTTCAACTTACATTGTTGCCATACTAATCCAAGGCATTTTCTTGTAAGATTTCTCTACCAAAGGAGACAGCTGAACCTCTTCAGCTGTGTAACAGGGAGTTTAGAGTTTAGGTGTGATGGGAGGTTGTTAGGGTCGGGGTTAGGAGAAGGATGTGTTGACTTGTTAACTGTCCAAATGCTGTATGTTTACTCAGTAAGCCAGCAGTAAAGGGGTGGAACATACATGACTTGTGTGTGTTTTTGGGAGTGTGTGTGTCTATATGTGTCTGTAACCATATGTGTGTGTATGCGTGTGAAGAGTCGGAGAGAGGTGCTGAAAACATCTGATTGATTGCTCTCATACAAGCACATTAATGTACACGCATTTGTGTGTACACACAAGCGCACTTATACACACACACTCTCTCATACACACACACACACATTCCCTAATTGGCCTACATGCCCCAGTGCAATATAGGATATAGAGGACAGTGTTATTCTATAATTTCCAGGGAATTTGTCCCATGAGGTGAGCCAGATTTCAGAGCCATTGACAGCCTCTTTCCTCACCTCTCCATAGATCCTGGATCAGCTAATAGTTGAACACATTTTGAAAAATCCTGTCCACTGCTGAGACCGTTCAAGTGTCTGGCCAGCGCACCACAAGCAGTTTAAATATTTGAAACTGTAAATTTTTGCCCAGGTCACTTGTCCCCTACTGTTTGAGTGTGTGTGCACATGCATGGTTACGAATGAGTGTGTGTGTTGTGTGTGCTCATGCCGTATGTCCGTGTAGAGTTCATATAGCCTACTTCTGCTCAAAAACATGCCTGTATGCCTGTATCGCACACATACAGAGGCCTCAGTGAAAATAACACCCCAGTCAACAACATTTTCATTTGACTTCATTTACCATCAACAGCCTCGTTTTACCTTACCCATAATTACACCCCAAACAGCCTCCATTCCCCTGCAACAACATCTGCACTCCATTTCCCAAAAGCATCTTAGTGTTAAGATCATATTGCCAATGCACAAATGAAGGGTTTCTTTCCAAAATGCTATATATCCATTTTGGAAAAATTTTGCTTCAGAAATGTAATGTCTTATATGACAAATTGTAATAGTTAACCTACTAACCCATAATGGACTTTACTTTAATGTCAGCCATCATTTTACAGTAGGTGTGTGAGTGTTTTCAAATGGTTGATATCACATTTTGGAATGCAACTCTTCAAATATTGGTCTTGGAATAGAGAATATTTGATTTTTAACCCCACATCACCCAGAAATTATAGCTTTTCTCATGTCTAAATGTGCTCTGACTCATTTATATATAGCTAAGAAACTGATTTTATGCCCCTGTGTGAAAATACATGATAGTGCTACAGAGCTTTGTGAACACTTGGCCCATTATTGTCTGACCAGACAAAGTGCAGTCACAGCATTATAATGTTTACAGCCATGCACAGCTGTTTCCAAAAAGGGGGAAAGGTATTTGCATATCTGTCACAGTGAATTGCAAACCATCATAGTTCCTGGTCAGGTGTATCCAGAGCACCAATTTGGTGATGGCCATTCCAACTTGTCTCTATTCCAGTTTTGATTATGTAATTTGTGCTAAGGGAAAAGTGCTCCATATTGAGAAAAATAGAATGAGCTACAAAAAATGATAAGCTTAGTAAGATTCTTTATCTTGTATTTAAGATGTATCAAACAACAGAGGTGGTCTTCTCATTTCTTGTTTCAAGATTATAATTCCTATACAAAAATAAGTCAGAGAACAAGACAGTATGATCCTAAAACATGTTGATGCCTATATAAAAACAAAGCTTGTAATTTGCTGCTGTGTTAATGCTGTGCATATCATGTTCTTCTACCTTCCATCTCTTTTGATTTGTTGTTTTTGTAAGGATTACAGTAACTTAAAATTTGATCATTTTAAGTTACTTTTAAGGAAAAGCTTATATCACTAATGAAGCTTGATACACCCTGAGTAGAGAGATGAGACATAGTTCAGTTCAAATGGTGGCACTCTCTACTTAAAAACTCTGTTTAATTTTCAAATGTATTTTAAGAAGTTTGGAGAGTACATTGGAGAGAACTGGAAAGAGTGACAAAGAGAAAGATGGAGAAGAAGATGAAGAGAAGGTAATCAGATGGACACTGTAGCTTTAAGTTTTGTGAGTTCACACACTTTGGGCCCAGGTCACCTGAGAATGGTTGAGCCACACTGACCTGGATGAGATGGCAGCAGTGTGAGATGAGAGAGAGAGACAGAGAGAGGGAGACAGACGGACAGAGGCAGAGAGATAGAGAGACAGACGGAGATGATGTGAGAGTAAGAGAGGTTAAGAGAGAGACAGAAACAGGGAGACAGAGACAGACAGACAGAGAAATTAGGGCCTCTGCTGACCAGAAACTGCTCTGACTCAGACAAAGTCAACATCTTTGCTGACATCACTGACCATCAGCTCCATCATTTCAACTTTAAATGCTTTGATGCCCCAAACAACCTTCACTTGTCTAAACCCACAAGGGTTTTACTACTGCCAGTGAGAGACAGGGGTAGCACTGTAACACTGCAAAAAATGCCACACTTACCAAAGAAATTCATGTTGTATTCAGACTTATTAAGCTCATGCCAAGCCATTTTAAGTCAAATTATCTCATTACACCAGCAGAAAATTCTAGTTTTGAGATATAAACATGACACAGAATGAAACATCTCAGAATGAGTTTGATATCTCCAATCAGAAGATAAAACCGTCTGCTAAGCTTGTCATTTTTTGCAGTGAGTGCCTACATGGCGAGTGGTGTCCTGAATGAGAGGACTGTAGTGTGAGATGAGAGAGGTAGAAAGCTGACCACAGGCGTCTGAGCCTGCACGGCACCAGGGAAATATACACCCACTTAATGAACACTTGTAAAAGCCCTTAACGAGGGCAACAATGTCATCCATGATGGGATTACATACATGATGTAACATGTATGTAATGGATGGGGAGGAGAAAGGATGCATGGATGGATGGATGGATGGATGGATGGATGGTTTGTGGTTGGTTTGATGGGAGAGAGGACAGAACTGGACAGGCATATAGTCTGTAGTGCTGCTGTTTTGTGTATGGAGGGAAGGAGGAAGCATGAGGTGAGATAAAGGAGGGCAGATTAGATAATCATACAAGTCAGCAGTAGGGTAAAGTTGGGGCAGAGGGGCGGGTATTTTGGCGATCCAAAATGCAGGTTATTTTCATTAATAACTGCTGTGAATTTGGTCATGATGACCCATTCCAATAGGAGCAACAAAAAACTCAGATAGTGTTAGAACTGGTAGGTACAATCTAGAAGAAAGAGAAGAAAGAAAGAGGGGTCAGACTAGATTCACTGCTTTGTGTTTTCATTTGATCTAATTTCAGAGCTTTAAGGCTCAATGTGTCAGTAATTGCTATCAAGTAGACTGTTAAATTATGCATCAAAACCAGTTGGGGACAGGACATAGTGAAATTTGTTGAGAATGACCACTCAAAGATCACTTAGTGTATGGTGAACTGTTCTGATGTATAGGAATAACATACAGTATTTCCATACAGGAGTTTAGTGGTACTCCCCTTTTAATCCCAACTCGCATACAAGCAGAGTGGAGGGTGGAACGTTGTGGTCGTCTGCAGGGGGGAACAGGCGGGCGAGGGGCAACGGGGGGTGTCGGGGTTTCGAACCGGCAGCCTCTAATCCTGACACGCTGCCTCCGCCAATTATAAGAGCTTCAAACAAGGCCGGTGGGAGGAAAAAACATGACCAGGGAGACCAGACTAGCGCCGGGGCGTATTTAGCAACATACGGGCAGACTGTAATTACATATATGGCCAACAGAGAGATTTAATGACTTTTTCCTCCTTCTACTGATTGACAAGGCAGAGAGAGAGAGAGAGAGAGAGAGAGAGAGAGAGAGAGGGATGGATGGATGGATGGGGGGTGAGAGAGGGAAGGAGAGAGAGAGAGTAAGAGAATAGGAGAACACAACTCTCTCAACTCTCTTTTAACAGTAAGAGATTTGTTCTGTATTTTCTCTTAATACAGTGTATCATTATCAGATGAATGTGATAATTACCACATACTACTATGTTATTGCCTCTTTTGAGCTGAGATCAACAGGTGTGCATCATTATGTCCCCTCCCTGCTCTTTTGATGTATAACTGATCTGTCTACCAGAAAGGATTTGTAAGATTTGTGGCAAATCAATCAGATTTCCAAATTGGACAAAATAAAAGCACAAACCAGTGACGACAATGATTCAATTGTTTTTGTTTTATTCATTATTTTTGCCAGTATTAGAGTGCGTCACTAAAACCAATTTCACAGCCACATATTAAGAACAAATCCTACGTATAATAATCGTACACACCCTAATGCAATAATATTTGTAATATTTGTCTAGGAAGTAGAATTGTAATCTAATGGGTGACTCATGCACTATAAACACGTGACCTCTGGACAGTGGCAGACTGTTTCTGTCATGAGTTAAAAAAAAAGAAAAAAAGTCTAAAATACAAATTGTAATATTATGAATAAACTTCAATACATACTTTAGTAAAAGTATGAATGTCTAGCTCTTGGTAACCCAGAAAACAAAAATCAGTCTCCGACAATAGGAGCCAAGGTGCAACCACAAAAATAGTCTACATGTACAAAATGGATGGGCGCCACACTCTCTCCATTAGAAGCAATATTAATTTAACCAGACAATATTAAAAACATTAACTTTCATCTGTCCTCATGACATTGAGGCTCTGCTTCTGGCTGACATAACACTCTGACAAAGAGTCGACAAAGAAACAAATTAACTGTGTTCAATATGACAATTAACAAACAAAATGAGTTTTATCCATAATTATACAGGTACAGACTGAAAGAGCTTGAAAATCTAAATATTCTATCATATTATATCTGGAACACATTAATAGGGATTCCATAATCTCTTGAGACAGACAGGAACAAGATGTTTTTGTTGTCGATGTTGTTTGTAGATAGCGTGCTGCTCTTGTTTACTCCCTTGTGAGCGTCTTACATCATTACAACCGCAGCAACATAATAACAGCGTGCGCTGTAGACACACACAAACACACACACACACACACACACACAAACACACATTCAAACACACACCTCATCCCATCCTTTCATCACACATCACATTCACACTTCCCGTAAAACCCTGGTTTCTTAAACTATGGGTCAGAGCCCAGAATGGGTCACAGGCTTAATTCCGGTGGGTCCCCACATGATGAGAGTCCTCATATTGTTTAATGAGTCCGCTTCCCATATTTCTCGTTTGGGTCACAGGCAGAAAAATGTTTAAGAACTCCTGCCATAAACTGTCCCCTTCTATCAGAGACAGACCCCAACACCCTTCCCATCTCTCCTCCATCCATTCATCCTTCCTTCCCTCCCTCTAGTCTCCAGCTTTTTTCATTTCCTCCTCCTCCACACCTCTGTAATGTTTCTCTCCCCAGATATGACCGCAGCCCATTACCACGGAGATGACAGCATCATTGCGACCATGGTTCATTACAGCGGGTAGGTTATTACTATACGTGGCATCATTATTGTACATGGCACACCCCGTGTTTTTTTTTGAGTTACTCAAAATGTATTTGACTACTATTTTGCCGAGATCTGGAGAGGGCGCTGCGCTTAAAATAGGTAGCTTGTTTTTCACTTGTTGTTTAAATCACTCATTTTTCCCAAACAGCATACTGTAATTCTTTTTTGTTTCTGGTTACCAACAGGAATAATTTATCTGCTGGGTTATGGTTTCAATTAAAAAAGTATTACTTCTGAGTCAAAGGTGGAAACATGCTGAGATGGCTCTGGTCATGACAAGCCTGCCTCTGCTGTGAAAAAGTGACTCCTGAACAGAAGTGGATCAAATATGCTCAACTAAAGGCAGAAGTGTACTAACAACGAAGTCAATTGTGGCCGAAATAGAAACACGGTCGAACATGGTGCAGCATAAAAATGTATGTATACTTGCTGTGGCTTTGTGATGTTAATTTATGTACACTCCTTACCAGTGGGGGTGCATGAAAATTAGAAAGGGAGCTGTAACCTAGGAAAACCAGGAATAACGGTGACAAAAACTTGAGAAAAACAACAACGGCTGCAGTGAAAGAGCGATAGAGGTGGCTGAGGTTAATGTGAGGATTTCTAAAGTGTTTGATCGGTCATGAAGGTGCAGATATCTTCTAACAAGCTCAGCAAGCCGAGCCTCCAAACCATTCATTTTGAAAGACCATGAGATGCTAGCATGGAGGTGTCAACAAAGGCAATGAACCAGAAAAGGAAATGGAGACACTTTCCCACAAGGCGACACAACCAATCAGGTGATATTTTAGACCAATTGCAGATTCTGGAGGTTGGTGTGTGAAGAGTTCCACTAGTAGCCTACGTCCAGCAAGCCTGTGCTCACTGCGGAGTCCGAAGCCAACGCGGCACTTTGTTTTTTCCAAAAACATATACTTTTGTCTGTATGAATCTGCTGAAATTCATTTCCGCAGCAAGTGTACCATATCAATTCAATGTTTGAGTCAAAGGGTCTTTGTTTGGTCAAGCAAAGTTTTTTTTCTTGCTTACTCTTTAATGTTTTAGAGCAAGTCAACAATTATATGATATTGCTAAGGTCAAAAGTGACTTGAAGGGGTTTCCTCAGCAGGCTAAGTAACACACCATGTACTTGTGATGTTTTAGGTTCAAATCACATCCTTTCTTGCATCTGTTGTCACATGCCACCATACAATATTTCATAAAGCAGCAATGCCATAAAAATAACCTTTCAAAAAGAGAATATTTTTCATACTATCTCTTACTATCTCGCTATCACTTGAGTAGATCTGTAAACTTAAACAACATGCCAGGGCAGTGTCCCTACACACACACACACACACACACACACACTTACATACATCTTGCTCCCAGCAGATGTTTCGTCCACCGCTGCCTTCCCAGAATCCCACAAGTGAGCGTATTTTCCCGCCGCAGGGTCGGGGAGCAAAACCACTGAAGAAGACCGCTGCACCCCAACATAAAACAAAACACCAGAGGGAAAAAAATGCACAGAAAACCTTTCAAAAAGGAAAGGAAGGGAAAAAAGCAAAGGATTTTCTAATCCATCCTTTATTGAGGTGGCTGGTTTTCGGCAGCGCAACCTTTTTTATGTGTGAGAAGGCTGGCCTGTAATTTGGGTAGCCACGGCGACCAGAGGGACTTGTAATAAAACGAGGCTCTATTCTGGGATGCTCTGTAATAATGGACGCCACCATCCTCTCCTCTTGTTAGAGATGGAAGGATGGAGGGAGGGATAGAGAGATGGATAGATGGATGGATGGATGGATGGATGGACATGTAGATTGAGAGACTTCTTTTCCAGGACTCTCTATAATAATGGACACAACCCGATCTCCCCTTATTGCAGATGGAGGAATCGATTAGTTTAGAGGGATGGACGGATAAATCGATGGAGGGAAAGGAGGAAGAGACACCACTGTTCTCTTCTTTTGTTTGAAAGAGAAGAATGGATGGACAGATGGATGTCAGCATCACAGAGGGACAGACTGAAGGATAGATGGATGGATAAAGAGCGATAGGAGATGGACGAACACAGTGAAGGGTCTAACGATGAATAAAAAGCTAGATTGATAGACAAATGGAGGGATAGGGATACTACTGACCAATTCTTGTTAGAGAATTAATAGGAATGAATGGATGGACAGATGAATAGACAAATGGAAAGATGGTTGAATGGATAAACAATATCTAACTACGTCACTCACTCACACACTCACTGACTCACTCACTTTCAGGGTCGCTCTCATACAAACTATCCAGCTCTGATCAATAGTTGGCAGTACTACTGAGTAGCCATTATGCCCTTCAACACTGTTACAAGTCACTGTGGTCGAACCTCTGCATTCAGACACCTCTCTATAATCTCCAAGCCATGTTAACAGTCACCCATTATGCCAAAGCCATAATTAGGAAATCACATTGGCATAGACATCCTGTCATTAGACGTGTCTATTGCTATTGCATTGTAATTACATTTTAGTAGGTTGTTATTACACCATTTAGAAGCTGTCTGTCTTACCTCAATCTCCTCCTTAATTGGTTATGTTGGTCTGCCCCGCCCCCCGGCTCCGCCCACCTCTTTGACGGAACATTCCAGTGGTCTGGGCATTTTAAGCTGGAGAGTATCAGAGCAGAGTCTAATACACCGCAGAATGAAAGAGATGAAGAAGGAGGAAAAAAAAATTGGGGCAGAGACAGAGAGAGAAAGAGAGAGAGAGAGAGAGAGAGAGCGAGAGAGAGTGAGGGCAAGTTTAGTGAGAGAGAGAGTCGGGGCAGAGGGGTGAAGAAAAAGAGGGAGAGAGAAAAAAATGAAAGAGGGAAAAAAAGGGTGAAAAACGCAGTGTTCTTGTTGCATGACAGATTCCCTCCCAGCCAACCAAGGCTTGTCCTTTAATACCCAGAAGCCTTCATGTGGCTTCTCCACGATTGCACATGGGGCACAGCTGACCACATGGCTGCCACGCTGCTTATTATACTGTATTGCTCACACTTTGTGCGTGTGTGTGTGCGTGTGTGTGCCCCCATGCGTATGCATAAACATGTATGTGTGCATGTGTGCGTGTGCGTGTGCGTGTGTGTGCGTTTGGTGGAAAGTTGGATCAGTCATGCAGAGAAGCGTTCAATGAGAGTCACACATCTTAATTTGTCAACAACCTGGTGATGGATGGGAGAGAAATCGAGAGGAAATTTGAAGAAATGTGTGGTAGAGAGGAGAAAAAAAGAGACATGTGAGAAAAGGAAAGGAAAGTGACAAAATAATGATTCAAAAGTGGAGGAAGTGTGGGAACAATGAGGTTATTTTTGCAGGAAAAAAGTCTTTAAAACGGTATCATATGTCCTGTCTTCCTCCCGCACATCATCACTTCCCAGTTTATGATGGGTAACAAAGGGCATTCTGGTGGCTCTAGTCTTTGAATGTACATACCACATAATTGCAACAGCTATGAGTTTGAGATCCTTGTTCATGCTACACTACTATGGCAATCTCCTAACTTCCCAACACAAATAAAATGTTTGGGAATGGCGATTCACTCTCCTGGAGAAATTGAAGAAAATGAATGAAATCTTGAATTGAAATGTAATTTGTCAACTGATCTGGATGTCTTTGAGTTAGATTAATGATCATAAGTAAAATATATAAGGTTTATTTGTAGAAATTTGTTCTAAAAGGATCCAAAATGTTTTCTTAGAATCAGCCAATCTCTGATGCAGTCATAGCCAAGTGGGCAGGATGTAGGTGGTTTCAGCAGACCGAGGGGTTGGGGTGTGTGATAACCCCACATTTAAAGTGGAAGAGAGGACTTCTACTCTGTGGGATGCATTCAATCCTCATCCAACCCATTCAACACTTGCACCATCCAACTTTTTGCTATGCCGAAATCCACTAAATATTTCCATTTCTTCAATTTCCTGCTAAACCTAAACCAAAAAAGTTAATCTTGGCGTAACAAAGGTCAGAATTAGGTTATGCCTAGAGCAATAAGCCGAGGGCAAGCCTGACCACACAATGCTCCACCACCACATTACCCAAAATGGGATAGAGGGTGATGGACATTCTCATAACAAGGTAAAAATACACACCAGCGTACCAACCAAACCAAACCGGGCTTCACTTCATTATAGCAGTTCATACACGCACACACACACACAAATACAAACACATTGCACATGCACACACTGCATAGAAGCTACAATTTTCCAACAAACACACACACACACACACACACACACATACACACACACACACACACACACACACACACACATGTTGTTAGGTACTGGGGAAAACACTTTGAGAAACCCAGAGGGAGGAGAATGAAGGAAGGAGACGATGACATGGAGCAAAACATGTGTGCCTTTCTCCTGACCGCGATCCTTAGGATTTCCTCTTCATGGCCTCTGTGACCTGCCTGGTATACTGTATACACACACACACACACACACACACACACACACACTACATAACGGCTTTCCTTCAGTATTTTAACAACAGATCTGTAGTAACAATCAAATCATCTGGATAAATCTAAAGCAAACTGTATAATCAGGTAGTACATTCATAACTGGAAGTGGAAATGCTTTGATCACAAAAAAATGTGGAAAGAAGAAATACAGAAATAAGTAGCTATAAATAAAAATAACTATAAAAATAAATAATAAATAATAAAAATAATAGAAATAAGTAACTAAATAAGTAGTTAATATGGACAGATGATTGATCACTAGTCATGGTTAAATGTGTCTAGTATTGATCATGGGCCTTGAATACTGTCTGTCAGGTGGTGAGGAGAGACTTGGCCCCAGCCCATTAGAGCTGACAAAGATGAATGTGTTTGCAAAGTTTTTCTTTTTTTAAACTGGATTTCAAAATAGGCATGGAGCAAAAACACATATGGCATGTTTGGCTTAAACAGGACAAGCAGAAGAGCCACAGGTTGTGCTGTACATCAACATTGTTGGGTTTTGCTGCCCTCTGCTGTTCAACATTCAAACTTCAACAGACATATTAATTGTTTTCTCTCACAAATGGATGGACAAAGTAATTTGAGGTTAATTTGAAAAACACACAACAGACAATAGGCAAATAAAGCAATATAATGACTGCAAAATTAAAATGTTTCTTCTAAACAACAGGCCTGAAAAAACATACATTAACTCATACACTCATACTCATATGTTTGAAGCAATTGAGGTGTGCTTAATTTAACAATTAAGCTCCATAACAACCTCAGAACTTAACAAAAAAAAAAGATGATTAATTAATTCAATTAATTTAACAAATATTTAAAAGATAATCACATCTTGGCATGGATATCCAACACTGATCTATAGTATTCAGAACAATTATTATGCTCGTTTATCCTGCAGGCATTTTGGCACGAATATAGTGACTCAGTGCATAATGCACACATGCCCATCTGAATTATAGTCATTCAACAGTCTTAGGTCAGAATTTCCAAATATAGACAAGACAGGAAGACACACACACACACACACATGCACACACACACACACACACACACACACACACACACACACACACACACACGCACCTCTACCCCTATTTGGCTGACTGTAATCTGCCATTTGACAACTTTTTAGAACCCTCTGACCAACGTTCTTGAATACTGAGCTAGAATAAGCTGTGTGTGTGTGTGTGTGTGTGTGTGCATGCGTGCGTGCGGACAGGAAGTGGTGGTGGCTGGTTTGAGGTCAGTGGCAGGAAGGAATGGTAACTATGCCGTTGCTGTGACTACGGCTGGTCACAACGCAGGCCTCGGGTTTCCTGGCACACTGCAGCCTGCAACCGCATCCCACCATCCATCCATCCATCCATCCCACCGTCCATCCCACCATCCATCCATCCATCCATCCCACCGTCCATCCATCCATCCATCCATCCATCATCATTCATAAATCCATTCATCATCCATCAATCCATCCAATATCTCTCTCCATCTGCTTTTTCTCTCATTCATACATGCTTGATCTCATCTGTCTCCATTGATCATTCCATTCATTCACCTCGCCTTCTCTCTCTCTCTCTCTCTGCTGTCTCTCTCTCCTTCTCTCTCTCATTCTAACACCCCGCTCCATGCCCAGTGGCATCTATATAAAATGCTTCCTTACTAAACGCTGCTCCACCCTTCTCTTTAAACATTAGACGCTGCACAGCAATGTGACCACAGGAACTAAAAGGCCGTGTTTCTGTGCTGTTTACTAGCCTGAGGCGTACCGCATCCTTCTCATTCACATCTGGGCCCACAACCATCTACAGCCAATGAGAGAGGGAGTGAACAATGACATCATCACATTGAGGAAATTCATCATTTTTCAGAATTGGGAGCTTTTTCCTAAAATGACCGTGTGATGTCAAACCCTTTGATTTGTGATTCCTAACTTGATTAGAACTTGTAATTCTCATTTTAAAAGTCGATCCCATAATACCGCTGAACACTGATCTGGGATCACTGTTTAGGTCAGGTGACTATACAAAGCTTTACTATGAGACAGAGACACTGTTTAGTTATCTTACACTAACGTGCTGCCTCCTGTTGTAACCACATTAATCTGATAATCATCTTGGGAAAAAAAATAACACATAAGACTCTGCAAAGTGACATCAGTCAGGAAAGGGTAAATCACAAATTTTCCCAGGGCCAATAGATTTTCATCAGTGGCTAAAACTGAGAAATCCAATCCTTTTCTTTGGTTTCTTATGACCGTAATGTGAACAAATGTGTTACAACCAGAATACATTCCTCTGGAAAAACGAGATGGTTGGGCTTGCCAGGTGACAGTCTCAGGTAGCACCACACACACACACACACACACACACACACACACACACACACACACACACACACACACACACACACACACACACACTAACCCTTTTCTATTAGAGATAGAGTTTAATGGAACTGAATTGATGTTTCAAACATTTAGAATTTGAATTGCTGAAAGGTGATTATTTGAATGCATGTTGTTGATTTAAGGTTGCCTACAGCACTTCCACACTACTAAATAAATCAGTGTGGCAGTGGTCAATGACTTCAGTCTGAACAGCGCATGCGCAGACGTGCAGTTTGCTGTGCCAGCTGACAACAGCAGCAGGCTCAGGAGAGCAAAGATGATGGCAGACTCTGGAAGTATCGAAGAAGTAGCCGTGATCGGTAACACTGACATCACCTCAGCGGAATCAGAGAACAACATTATAAATACGGTACAGTTTTTGTTAAATATTGTCGTTGTGAAGCATTGTTGACATTTTTAAAACCTGTTTTCGTGAGTTAAAACTTCCCCAGCCAGGCCTAACGTCAGCTAACGTTAACTGGAGTTGAGTCACATTAAGGATAGCCACGGAGAGTCTTGCTCTCACCTCTTCAAAAGCTGTTTCAAATTCATCTAGCTAGCATTAACGCTTAATTTAGCTACTGGTTGCGATCCCTGCGTCCAAAGTTACAACGTTAATAACGTTGCTTTTGCTAGCAATGATCCTGGACTACTTTGTAAACTTTACACCTAACGTTAGCCTACTAGCTAGCAAGCAAGCCTAACTTAACTTTCTTGTCAGCTGTAACTAAGCTATAGTTCAGCTAGCTTCATCTCTGTATCTTATTAGTCGAGTGTTACTTAACGTTGTTTGTTTTCGGGGAGAGGACAGAGTTTGATTGCAAATATAATCACTTCTTTAGTACTTCAGCTTGTCTATCGCTGACTTGCTTCGTGGATGATAGGCTTGTCTTGTCTTGTGATCTGCACACGCCTATCAGGTAGCCTACAGAACGACTGTATGTTGCTGAATATGCAAAATGACTGCCTGGGTTTATCTGCCTACGTGCTTCTCTGTCTGACTTTGTTTCTGTTCTCTCACTTTGTTTACCGCACACATCCTCCTCTCTCTGTTTTCCTGTCAGTCTTATCCTTTCTGCTGTCTCCCCCCTCTACCTGCCTACTGTATCTGTACACATTTCAGTCTTTCACCATCTGTCTTTGCCTTTATATGATTGTCTTTTTGTCTCCATCCCACATATCCCGCTCCCTTTTCTCTGCTGTATAGATGGTGGAGAGAGGGACAGCTCTGTTGAGAAAGATGGAGATAAATGTGGCAGAGGCAGAGAAGAGAACGGGGAAGAACACGGTTAACATGCAGGAAACCTATACTGTCTACCTCATAGAAACAAGGTAGGTCGAGAACGGTATCTGCCCATATTCTACTTGCATCTCTATTTGAACCAGTTGAGGTTAACCTGCTAACCTCAAAAGTGGAAGTATCAGTAAGGTTGGTAATGTCATCCTCATTGTTCTTCATTAGTATTGTAGGACTTTGCAACAGCAGTGTAACATGGGATTCAGAAATACTGACTGTTGCCTAGGTTGCTCTGGACGGGAACATCAGCTTAGATGCCTCACCACTACTGTTATGACTCCCAACTAAAAATACTGTTTGTTTATGTTACCCGGTCTGCAGGCCAGCTGAAGTTGTACCGGAGGGGGGTACACCTGCCACCCCCGACTCGCTATGGAGACGCTACAGTGAGTTTGAGCTGCTCAGAACGTACCTTCTAGTCACCTACCCCTACATTGTCATCCCTCCACTGCCAGAGAAAAGGGTGAGTGACAGACAGGAGGGAGAAATGGAAGTGTGCCAGAAGGGAGGTAGAGAGGACTGTGGGAAACATAGATTGATAAATGAATGAATGAATGAATGAATGAATGAAGGAATGAATGAACAAATTAATTAGAAAATGTATGGAACCTTTAACACAGCCAGGGTTTGCAGTTTCGCATCCCAGACCTACTCCAAAGTATGGAGCCCCTCTGGGGTCACATGGTAGAAAAAAAAAACTTGATGTGTAAATCCGTGCGAACGGATGTGTAAACTGTGCGTAGGGATTTCTAAACCGTACCCTCGGATTCACAATCCATGCGAACGGATTTGTAAACCGTGCGAACGGATTTGTTGTGAATCCGAGGGCTCGGTTTACAAATCCCTTCACACAGTTTACACATCAAGTTTTTTATTCCTACCATGTGACCCCAGAGGGGCTCCGTACCAAAGTGATATGAGTGTAGTAAAATTAAACATAGGTTTTTTGCAATGGATGGAAATTTAATAGCAGCTTTTTTTTAGGTGAAACTGTGTCATCACAGTTTAGATTGGGGGCTGATGATAACTGATAAATGGAATGTAATTTCATTGAAAACATGATTGGTCATGTCTGGATTGTAAAGCCACAGCAGATTGTTTGCTGTCTTTGTAGATTTGCATCTGCTACAGCAGTGTTATCAAACCCTGATGCTTATTTACATTTCTATAACATTTCCCTGCTCTTTTCCCAGCTGTCTCATATTCCGTTGAACCCCACGAACTGAAAATGGCAGTGGGCCAAAACAAAACATTCCCTATGGTGTGAGTCCAGTCATTAGATGGGGTGATATTCACTTCCTGTTTTTACTTCCTGGATTGTGTCTGCTGTAGGCGGAGTTTGTGTGGCACAAGCTGTCAGCAGACAACCTGGACCCGGACTTTGTGGAGCGGCGGAGAGTTGGCCTGGAGAACTTCCTGCTGCGTGTTGCATCACATCCTGTCCTCTCTAATGACAAGCTCTTCTTCCTCTTTCTCACAGAGGTTAGAACCTGAACATGTAACACATCATATCCCATTGAAGTCTTTTGTTATAGACATACACACACATTCACACACATAGTCTTGTACCGTATTGAAGTCCACTACTACATGTATGACTGATCAGTCTGTCTGTCATCTTTCCTCAGGAGAAAGGATGGAGGGAGGCGGTGTTAGAGACGGGCTTCCAAGACAAGGTATTCAATCAGCAGTGCTTCATCTCTCTCACAGTCTCATATCTAAACTGTTTCACAAACATGGGTTAAGCTTTTGGTTGAAGATACAAACTTTAGTCAGGTTTTGTGGATGTTAACATATCTGTGGCCTGACAGGAAAGGAGTATGGTAAAATTCAACTTTAAATTTCAATTTTACAGTTAACTTTCAACACATTGCTAACGTTTCAGTCACATGACTTAATTTATGACTGTGAAACTGGATCATAGCACCTATTTATAGATTCTCCTGCATGCTGTATGCAAAATAAAACCCCATAATGTTTCATTGTGTGTGTGTGTGTGTGTGTGTGTGTGTGTGTGTGTGTGTGTGTGTGTGTGTGTGTGTGTGTGTGTGTGTGTGTGTGTGTGTGTGTGTGTGTGTGTGTGTGTGTGTGTGTGTGTGTGTGTGTGTGTGTGTGTGTGTGTGTGTGTGTTCCCTACCAGGTTGACTCCAGATTAAAGTCTCTGAGTGCCAGTTTCAGAGTCAAGAACCCAGACAAGTAGGTCTAAAACAGACACAGTGTGGCTTTTTCCAAAACTTAAGTCCATTGAAACCATTACAGAGAGCAAATTCTCCCTCAAACATATTGCAGGACATCAATACTCATTGCTGTTGTCATCTCATTGTCATAATTATCAAATTCACTGGTTTCTGACCACATTTTGATAGGATTCACACAGAGGGAATTTAGCCAGATAACTACAAATTATCATGAAATTGGTTCTCAACTGTTGTTCATAATTTGATTCAGTGAAACTTTAACAATCCCTGTGGGGAAATTGGGAATGAGAGATATGATAATGAGAGAGTTTTTGTTGGTCCAGCTCAGGGGTATTCATTAGAACCAATCTTAAAGTTTAATTTTACAAATTATTCAAAACCATCACTACAAATTATTCAAGAACTCAGTAAAATTCTTCACAATTATCAGGCTAACATGGTAATCCTGCACCTTGAAATAAACGCCAGATTCAGCTATGAAGTTCCATATTATAGCTGTAGGCCAATACAATTTCCAAATCCAGTTTCATGAGCATCATTGTCTTAAAAACTGCTGAAAGCTATGGTGCCAAGTTTTTGGATGTCTTCCTGAAGCTATTTTCCGATTTTTCTAGTGAAAATGCTGCTGATCTCCTTATGTAAATGAATACAAACATTGATCTACTGATACCTGTCTAACTTAACAAGTTTATCTGCTTATTCATGGAAAAATATTTAAATTCAAAGGAATCCTTTTCATCAACTATTGCGCTCAGAAGAAGACCATTTATTCTGTTTACACAAATGGACACAAAAAAAGAAACACTTGGATATTATCCAACAGAAACACAGATTATTTTTTGTGTTCTGCAGGCGATTCACAGAACTGAAACACTACAGTGATGAACTGAACACTGTCATCTCTCAACTACTCAGGGTGCGAGCGGTGAGTTTGGACACACACATACACACATGCACATACACACGCCTATACCTTACTACTTCCTGGGTTGAGCAGTGGTTTAAATTGTTTGCATTAATGTCACTGTCCCCATCTGTCCTGTACAAATGTGCATCATGTAAACATGCATTACTAAAGAAAACTCTAAGTAATGGATTGTCTATGTCTGAAGTAGAAAACCTTGTGTTATAACTGACTTTATTGTTGATATCCTAGAGAGTAGCAGACAGGCTGTATGGTGTTTACAAGGTCCATGGAAACTACGGCAGAGTCTTCAGGTAGGAAACACTGGTCCAGTTGTCATTGCAACTCTGCATTTATAAAATCATACTTTTTGGCCTAAAGGGGGTGCTACAATCAAAGGAAAAAAATGTAACAAGCCATATCTCACACCCTAAGTTCAAATGAAAATAAATTTGGAGCATATATCCAGCTGTCTACGATCTACACATTTGCCTATAGAACCAAGCCATATCACATTTTCCACTATTTTGAATTTCTTGAAAAACTATTATTTCTCTCTCAAAGGGATTTCTTCTGGCATTTTTGACTACACCAAACTTGGTACATAGCCTGATGAGACTGAGACAAACCTCTGCTACATATAATATGCACACACATAGGCCTAGATTTAGTATTAATGGGGGCGGGTGTTATTGATCGATTGGTCAAAGGGTAACTGCTTTGTTTGTGGTGATGTCATGTTTCATGTTTACTTTTGTCTTTTGTGTGGAGTGTATTGAGTGTGAAAATACAGACAGTTTAATACAGACCGTAAAAGTCAATGCCTAGAAGCCTTTCTGTTCTTACTTAAATTCAAAATAGATGTGAGGAATAATGCAAGTATATATGAGCAAATGCTTGCTTTGTTTGGAACTTCTTTACATCTATTTTTAATACTAATCTAGGGAGACACCTATTGGATTTTGCTTTGAAGTGCATGTAATTTGTGAAGGAAAAAAGAAGAAGAAAATGGCTTTACCAGGAAAAATCACTTGACGTCAGACACTGAGAAACACTATGTAGTGACAGCTGTAGTGAAGTGAAGTAAAGTGTGCTTTGTGTTGTTGTGTTGACCAGTGAGTGGAGCGCTATAGAGAAGGAGATGGGAGACGGACTACAGAGTGCTGGCCACCACATGGACACGTAAGTAAAAGGCGCACATGCACACACACACACACATCCAGTATGTATGTACACTATACTACTCCTCACACACAATTTACACGTGCTCAAACACACTGCTAGTGATTCGCTAATAAATGTAATTTTGTGTGTTTGTGCCCAGGTATGCTGCATCAGTAGATGACATCCTGGAGGAGGAGGAACACTATGCAGACCAACTGAAAGAGTACCTCTTCTACACTGATGCACTGAGGTAGGTGTGTGTGAAGGTTAGGGTGTGAGAGAGAGATCTAGTGAATTTTCACTAGAGAGAATGTAAAGAGAATGGGGAGTATTATTGAAATTTTGTGGATGTGGAAAAAGATCTTAAACACTTAAGTTAAGGTGTGTGTTTCATGTTTGTGTGTATGTCTGTGTGTTAAGGTCAGTA
This sequence comes from Centroberyx affinis, assembly GCF_046629955.1. NCBI lineage: Eukaryota > Metazoa > Chordata > Actinopteri > Beryciformes > Berycidae > Centroberyx > Centroberyx affinis. The sequence goes on along the minus strand of NW_027279834.1, from coordinate 300,016 downwards.
TGCAGGAAACATGAGTTGACCCAGTATGAGTTGGAGATGGCAGCTCAGGACCTCGCCAGTAAGAAACAACAGAAAGAGGAGCTGGCTACAGGGGTGAGAGACCAACACACACACTGGCTCACTCTCTGTTTCTTACCTACACCTGCACTCAAACAAATGCACATACTGTACACACACATATTGACAGGACCATGTGCCTACATGCACACAGCCGTAACTACACACACATCTACACACACACACACTCTCAACAAAATAATCAGCATAACTAGGCAACATGGGTTTGCAAAATCCATGTGAAAATAAGCAGTGACACCCACAACCATTATGTTTGCTTTTTATATGAAAACAAAAACGAATTAATTCAAGCAGACCTTGTGAAAAGACTGAATTAAAACATAACTTCACAACATGCAGAAGTTAATTATTCTGTGCAGGATTTTAATTCTTCTGTGTGTGTGTGTGTGTGTGTGTGTGTGTGTGTGTGTGTGTGTGTGTGTGTGTGTGTGTGTGTGTGTGTGTGTGTGTGTGTGTGTGTGTGTGTGTGTGTGTGTGTGTGTGTGTGTGTGTGTGTGTGTGTGTGTGTGTGTGTGTGTGTGTGTGTGTGTGTGTGTGTGTGTGTGTGTGTGTGTGTAGACGGTGCGTGTGTTCTCTCTGAAGGGGATGACCAGCAAGCTGTTTGGCCAGGAGAGCCAGGAGCAGAGGGAGAGCCGGTTGGCGGCTCTGGAACAGAGCATCCAGGAGGGTGAGGACACGCTCAAAGACAAGAACACAGAGTGCCAGTAAGTTGAACACCAATTCTCTAATAGTCCACTTTCTCCCTCTTTCTTCCTCTCTCTCTCTCTCTCTCTCTCTCTCTCTCTCTCTCTCTCTTCACTTCCTCTCTATTCCTCTCACTCTTTCTCCTCTACCTCTTATATTTTTCCCTCTCAGATTAATGCTCCCTTATAGGGCTGTAAAGATATGGAACTTTCCACATAACGGTACGAAAGTAACATAATATTGTGGTTTGTGGTCAAACAGTTTCCTTGCTGATTTGGAATATGCCTGATGAACTGTTGTAACCCGCCTCCACACGAAAGCAACTGAAGTGTAGCGCTGCAACTGAGTTTCTTTCAGGTTAAGCGACTGGAAGAAATGACACTGATAGTAGTGTGTCTCTTTGTCTCTGTGTGTGTTTGTGTCTCCAGAGAGTTTGTGCGGACGGCCTGGGAAGACATAGAGCGTTTCAAGGAGCAGAAGGACAGAGATTTGCGAGAGGCGCTAATCAGCTATGCCATTATGCAGATCAGCATGTGTAAGAAGGTACGGAGTGCATTTTATATGGTTGATACAGTGTGTTAACTATAAAACTATAAAATCACGGCCCTCTGGTGTTGGTGAGCTGATGGTTCACAGTTCAAGTAGGGCTGTGGCGGTTACCGCAATACCGCAGTCATGTGACGCCTACCGCAGGGTTGAGCTCATTACCGTCATCATCGCATTTTTTATACATTTTATTGTATACTTCATTATATAAAATATTACAGGCACATCGCCAAAAGTGCTTGAGTGGCAAAACGGCAAAAAAGGACTTACTGCACACACTTGTGTCTCTCCTCTCCTCCGACCGACAATCAACACTTCCACAGGATTTCTCTGAAGCGCTTCCTTGTCATGGTTTTTCTGAAAAAAGTGTGTTTGTGACAACTAGCTATCGATATACAAGTCTGGATATTCCATGAAAATACAGAAGCGCAATATTGTGCAATGAATGCTTTCAGTTCATCCATGGACAGGCTATCGCACGTTTCATGTCCGGGAGCACTGTGCACCTCATCGCACTGTTGGTCTAAAGGTATGTGAGAGATCATATGTGTGAAATTACTTCACATTGAGTTTTGATGGCGCTGACTTAGTAGATGGACAAAAGGAGGAGAAGGAGAGGGAGAGACTTTCACACCCACCTATCAGCGCCCTGTAGCCCGTTGTACTCTCACAAGTTGCGGGTTTGTTGCAGAGATAAAATTGCAAAAATGTATTTACAATCCTCGTTTTTAGTGATTCTGAAAATGCAGGCCTTTAAAGGCCAAATATTTGAAAAAGTCACGGCAGGATGAGACCATAGCATTTCCAGTGTTTGAGAAATTTTAATTTAAAATCTCACTGCCAGCCGGTGTAAAGGTCTAATATTGAACAGCTGTACAAGCGGTGTTTTAGGGACAGACGTGGAATCGACATACCTGTAGGCATTTATTTAGTGTATAGACCTACATCAAGCATAGAGAGGCTATAACAAATAGGCTAAACAAATAGGCTAAAATGTTCTGCCAGTCTTGCTCATTACTTATTCATGACTAGGAGTCCTAGTCTATACGAGGCGCTCTAGTTGGCATCCTTCCTCTTCGTCTCGTGAGCGTCATGTGAGCTCCTCTCTGTAACTCAAACTACTTCTACTAACTCTTGCTCTCAGTCTTTATCATTTCACTGGAAAATTACAAAATATAATATTGATAAGCAATATAAAATGTTGCAGTGTCTAAGTTCAAGCAAAACAGAGGGCAAGTGTCAGACACCAAGCGTCTTCTAGTGGCCACTCACCATCTGTTACATACTACTTGTGTTTGTCATTGTATCCTTGTGTGCATTTCAGTACGTTCAAGAATTTCAAGGGGTTTCAAGAAGATTCAGAATTCAGATCAGATTCAGAAGTTTCAGTTTTCCATCTATCTGTGTTTTAGTTTGTCTAATTGGTTGTCATCCTCTTGTTTGTCTCTTTCTCTCTCGCTCTCTCTCACTCTTTCACTGTCTCAGGGAATCCAAGTGTGGTCCAACGCAAAGGAGTGTTTCAATAAAATGTGAGATGTCCCTCAGCCAATCAGCCTCTTTAGCCTCCAACCAACAAGCCAATCAGATTGTTCAGACCAGACTGGGACCTTCAGCCAGTCGTCTTACTGCAGTCTGATGGAGGTGGATCACAGAAACACAAATACTGCCTTCAATTTGTTTGCTACGCTGAATGTCAGCTACTGAGAATGATTCTCCCTCTATCTGTCTTTCTCTCTCACACACACACACACACACACACACACACACACACACACACATTTATTGTGACAGTGATTCCAGGTCAGAGCCATTTTGAAAAGTGGAGCTGATCCATGCCTTGTAAATCCAAGTGTCTTTGCAGTACCACTTATAATGCACTCTGCTGCCTGCAGATGTAACAATCATAGACGATCCACTTTCACACACTTTCTTCTCCTTCGTTGCACAGCTGGCTTCTTGCCCAAGAGGAATTGTTTGGAAAGTGCTGCAGTACTAATGCATGATAGTTGCATGGTGGGAATACTTGTGCAATGGTTGCTACAATAGTTAGGTCCTGTTCCCCCTTGTGCTTGTCTTGTTTCTCATCTTGAAATTAAGAAATGCACAGCAAAGTCGTTCTTCTTAATATTTATTAAGTGATGAGAAGCAGCACATTTCAGTCAGTGGTTCAGTTATGTCTCTTTTTTAGCGTTGCCCATCATGGATAAATTTAAACAATTTTTTTTTTAAGATTCTACAGTACATGTAGGGTTTTCACACTAATGACACTGTGAAATTAGTTGTGTGATGACAATTTTAAAGCTAGTGAAAAACAAAAAAATGACTACCCTCGTTACAAATAGCAGCACCAGTGACCTGCTTCATGTTTTCATTTGGTCTAATTTGGCACCTTCAAACACACTACACTTTCTCTCCAACAAAGCATGTACTTTCGCTTGGAAAACTGGGAAATCCCCTTAGCTAAAGTCTGCAGAATTACAAATGTGTGACAGGGAAAGGATTTGAAACGTCTGCATTAAAGCATTACTCAACCTGCAGATTTTGTAATGGGACAGTGTCCAGGCCTCCCAATCACAGCAGGAGTGTGCATTAAGCACAAGCTCTCAGGGAAATCCAGATGTTTGAGAATGGGCCTCGTAAGACTTGTTGCCAAGGGATTAGCTATAACATAAGAGGTCCGACAAATTTTTCAGCCTAGGACTCAAACAAGAAACTTAATCTTTTGAAAACATAATTGATTAGAATGTTAGGTGGAAATCACCCAGAAATAAGCCTGCAACCCATTTGAGGTGCTGAACCATCATGTAAGAGACCAGGCTGTGAGAAAAGGAGACATGGACCACACTTGCTTCACAAAGCCACTACACATTTCCTTTTTTATATACATTTCTTCATGCTGAAGTCAATCTTTATGCTGTTGTTACTGAGGATAGATACCAAAGGGCTTATGACCAAGTACTTGTGTAGTGCAGACCATTAGAGGGGGAAAGGACGAGGGAAGGGTTGACAAGCTTTTGATAGTTTTGCTAGTTGGTGTGGATTTTTCGTGCCAAACACAAAGACCCACATGAGTAAGATGCACTCTGTGTATTGCAATCAAAGAGGCCTCACACCATTTTAGTTACAGAAGAGCCTTCTCCTTCTCCTTTGAACTCAGCGGCGGTCTTTTAAAAGACTGAAAAGTGGCGCTCACACAAACTACCTGATCTACTAAGTATTTGACTCACCCAGATTGACTGTTGGAGAACGCATCACGAATGCAGATGAATATTTGAGCATTTTCTTTTCTGCCATAAAGCTTAATTGCCTTAATTTGTAAATTGTTGGTTTTTGTGAATGTTGAACGCCAGGGGACGGACAAAACGGGGAGGAAGTTTGACCCTCTGTGCTCCCTGTAAAAGTGCCACACCCCTTTTCTGGGGTTATGCCAGTTTTGTCTCTGCACAGCACGGTAGACCTGAAAAGAGAGTACAAAACATGCAGAGGCTTGTTTTAACCACTTTGAAAAAGATTGACCAGATTGTGGGAAATCTTTACTGCAGATCTGTTTTATCCTCAAAATCTTGCTCTGTGCTACTGTATGCTACTCATTTTTCCCTTGTAATATCTATACTAGGAGGAAAAGAGAGGAGACATTGGTGCAGAATCTATCTGTATTTTGAGTTACAGTGACATCTGAAAGTTGTGCAGAGATTAATTTCCATCGGCAAGTCCTACCCTTTTAGAATAAATGTATATAATCATAATCAATATACTGAGCTTTAATGTATGTTTTATAATGAACGTGTGAAGGGGGGCAGATTACTTGTTTTAATGTTTCTGTAATCATTGTGCTAAGACACTAATAAACTTCTATTTCTTTTTTTTTAAAGGTTATTTCAGTGTCATTTTTGGTTTATTAATTAGAACACAGTGACGAGAGAAAGGAAAGGTGGGGCAGAAAGACAGGATGATATGTGACAGATTGTGAGTTGAGATCACACCACATTTACAGAATGGCCTGCTAAGCTCCCCACCTAATTACTGTTCATCAAATTTGTCAAATCATCTGGAACTAACATGCTGTTTTTTTCTGAGTATCCCTGGCCAAAAGATAGGCTAATGAATTAATTTTCTGTTTAAATGAAGCCCAGTTTTTCAAGGTCAAATTGTTGTAATTCAGCTCTAAAGCAGATTCAAGATTATAATGTCACACCAGCAATTTGGTCTGTTTATTTTCATGCTAGCTGCATGGGTGGTTTAGGAGGAGCCGAAACCGTTGTGTATGTGGCAGTCAGCGTGGCTTGGTGCCCTATCTAGACAAAACCTTGAGACATTTATGTGCTTTGGGATTTTAAAGTCACACGGAAATGAAAATGACTTTTTCGCTCATTCAAACTATCATACCATACACCTATTTGACAATTTATGCTAAAAAAAAAACAAACAAACCCAAAACTGTTTCCTCTCTATTTTATAGCAAAATCTCATTGCTTTTACTTCCTGGAAAATGGAACCTCTGGCGTGGTGACAATCATAGAGATAGAACAGTGTTATATCTCTTTGGTGACAACATCCTGTAGCACGAAGGAAGCGGACATAAAAATTCCAATCAATAAAACAAAACAGATTTTTTAACAAACCCACCATCAAATAAAATGCCTTTCTCCCCCTAACTGACATTCCATTGGTTTACACTTTTGAATGATCCATGGGAATGATCCCGCCCTAATATCCAGTGTCAGGACACGGGTGACATCATGGTGAGAGGCTTTGGGCGGGGTTTTATGAATGGACGGCGCCACCTGCCGATGTATAGTCTACCAGCATAAACAAATTCCCTCTCAACACACCGGCTGGTCTGTATGAGCTCAGGTGCGCTTAGAGGGTTTTCTGAAATGCAAATATAAACTAACGTTAACCTCAGTCAAATGCCATAAGCCTAATCTACTCCCCAGTCAAAGTTGATGCAATTTAGGCCTACTGCTTATCCAGCAACAGCACGCCTTGCTACATCCCTAAAAAAAAAACGAAGTTCCCATGGAATGATATAAGAATACGGATAGATGTGAAAGTAAAAAAATAACATGAAGTGTAATAATAACACCCTATAGCCTATGTGCCTATCTTACAGCAATATTAGGCTAAACGTGTTTTTTTTGTCAGGGATGTAGGCGATTTCCTCTCAGTGATCAGTTTCGTCGGGCATTTACAGGCAGAGTTTCTGTATTTTTCTGCGTGACAATAAAAACTTCATTAATCGACACATCAGTCTCGTGTAGTCATAGCTTATGTATTACTTACTGCGTTTTTCTGCCATCTGCACTGGCGTTAAGGCTAAATGTGTCAAAAAAAATTCTCCCTCCTCGCTTTCCTCCACGTTGCCTGACCTACACACGCACACACACACACACACACACACACACACACACACACACACACATTCATAGTAGCCTACGACTTTAGTGCATTAAAAAAATGCATGAAACAAGTGACAATATCTTAAAATCTTGAATGTCAGAACACTCAAGATAATGCCACTTGACCAATGAAAAATATTGGAAATCAGAAATTGTCTCATCCCAGTAGCCTAGCAGTTGTTGGAAAATAGCATTTTAAGATTCACTACTAGACGACATGATTAAACTGCAGATCATTTCACCAAAATTGTCATGACATTTAAAGAGGCGACACCAGTCAGTTGCACTTTTGTTATCAACCCTTTTATGCAGCCAACATGATACGAGCTGCTTAAAATGATTTGGAAATTACAGGTTACACACAGTTGAGTCATACGCAAAAAACATTATGACATTATTAAAACTATAGGCTATTTAATATATAATGTCTAGTTATATTCAGAAGAGCCGGAGAAACTTCACTTTTTTCCATTTGAAACAATGGCTTCAGTGTAACTCCATGAGTGTGTGCGCGCGTGTCCTGATTGTACCATTAACATATGTAAACTTTCCTTAACGGGAGGAAACGAGCTAACGTAAGAGCGTCTAGCCTGTAGCTTACTGTCTGCTGTAGTGCTGGACTCCTTACTCAAATGTTAATCTAGGCTTAATTGCTCATTAGGCTACTCGTTACTTATGGTCAGGAGCAGTGATTCGTTACACTACTCGTTACATTACTTTGCCGTTACACCTCAAGTGGTGGATGCATCCTCTTTTGCTTTCAAAAAGCCTGCTACTGGCTGTAGTTAAATGACGAGGGGAACCAAATCGCGTTGATATTTAATGTTCCTGTCATCTTTTGCTCGATAATATCAAACACTCGGGGAAAGTACACTGTCCTACTTCTCATTAGCGCGAGAGGACGACGGCTATTATGAATAAATGAATCGAGGAATAGGATTGGGATAGTTTCACTAGGCTGTTTAGCGGGCTTGATAAGAAAGGTAACGATGCATTTGTATTGGTAATATTAATGCTGGCATTGAAATGGTAATTCGTTACACTACATAGTGGATAAAGTAGCTCATACCATTACTGCAAGGCGTTACCACCCAACACTGCTGCCTGCTTGCCTGCCTGTCCGTCTGTCTGTCTTTGGAAAAGAGACCCGCCCCCCTTAATAAAGCCTAGACTTTCTCTTCCAATCCAGACAAAAGGAGAGAGCGACAGATCCGCGGAGGCGCGCACTCACTGAGCATCCCATCCCCACCTTGGAGACGCCGAGGTTTGATCCGACGCGCAAAAACGCACAAGCACGCCGACACAGACGCACTCCAGATTCATCTGTAACCTTGAAGCCGGTTAATTATCCGTTTTTAAGGCCGAAGTAAAGGAGTCCAAGCCCCGGTTCATTTGCAGCCAGAACACCGTGTTCCCATGATGTCATACCTGTGGATTCTGCTATTAGGAAGCCTGCTGGCTGGGAGCACCAAGGCACAAGGTAAGGCTTTATTTCCAATTAATTAAGCCTGGTGCTTCGGCTATAATCAGGTTTCTTTGTCTGTCTCTGCCTGTCTGGCTAGCTATATCTCTCTATCATTGTATAAGTCTGTATAGATCTCTCTCTCTCTCTCTCTTTCTCTCTCTCTCCCTCTGCCTTTGTATCCCTCTGTCTCTCTCTACCTTTCTCTCTGTCTGTCTCTCTCTGTCTGTCTCTCTTCCTCTCTCTCTGCCAGTCTGCTTCATTGTCCATCCGTCCACACTGAATGCACAACATATTAGGGACACTTTTCATGAAGTGCACTGATGAGGTGAATCCAGGTGGAAGCCATTATCCCTTATTGATTTCCCTTATTAAATCTATAGCAATCACAAAGTAGGAGATGTAGATAAACAGAAGAAGATGGGTTAGAGGAGGATTTTGACGCTTTGACACAATTGTGATGTGGATTGTGCAAAAGCAGATGTAACTCAATATTAGGAAGATGGCCCTAATGATTTATACATTCAGTGTGCGTGATTGCCTGCCTGTCAGTCTGTCAAATCAATCCACCCTTCACTATAATCTGTTTGTTTTACTCTGCCTGTGTTCCGCTTGGTTAAATAAAAGTGCAGCGCTCTGTAGGCTCATTGTGATTGTTCATGGCTCAGCAACCCAGGAATTATCACTGGAATAGGTGTGTCATGTAATATGTCTATTCCCTTCTGGATTTGAGATTTAAGCCCACATGGGTGTGTTGGACCCATTGACCTTACATAACTAATTCTCTCTCTCTCTCTTCCTCTCCTCTATCCCTCCCTCCTCTTCTGTCTATCTGCCTTTCTATTTGATCCCTGTTGCTTTATTTCCCTCCTTCCCTATTTTTTTCTTCTTCATATCGCTCATCCTCTCCATCTCCTTCCCTCTCTTCCTCTTCTTCCTTCTCCTTCAGCAGGCCCATGGGCCCCTGCCCTTCCCCGCGGCATATACAATGATTTCAGATTGTTCAACTATGCAATAAAAATCAGAGAGAGAGAGAGAGAGAGAGAGAGGAAGAGATCAAATGAACAGATAGAGTCAGAGACAGACACTGAGACAGCTGGGGAGAGAGAGGAAGAGAAAGAGATGTTGGAGGAAGATAAAAGAGAAATGAAGCTGATAGCGAGAGATAGTACAAGAAATTGAGAGAGGGACAAACACAAGGAGGAGAAGAATGAGAGAAGAAGTCACAGAGAGAGTAATGCTGAGCTTGATATCAAGCCCAAGTCAAGCCTCATCATCCTTATGCAAACAAATATTCAGTTTAACGTTAACAGGCTTGAATAGGATCTGGTGTAATCTCACTCCACCGGTTCATGATTTATCACCAGACAAACCATCAGAGAGGAACCAACGAACTAAGGCACGCACATACACCCACACCCACACCCACACACACACACACACACACACACACACACACATACACATACATCTCTCTCCTTCTCACACACTCTCCTTGTTTTTCGTTACTGTAACTTCACTGGAAATCCAATGGATGTTAGGTGCTGTTGTTCAGGAGTTCTCTGTGGGTGTGTTTTGGTCATTTGCTGGTTTGCATGCATTTGTGTGTGTGTGTGTACATCAGTGTGTGTGTGATGGATAGGGTGCTGGGTCAGTTGCATGTGTGCACGGCGTGTACATGTGTGCAAGCTATAGAAGTGAAGGGCAGGGAGTGTCTCAGTAACCAGATCCAGCTCCAGCTGTAGACAACACCCAGCAACACAACTAGTTTCAGCGCCTTCCTCTCCCCCAGGGCCCACTACGTGTGTGTGTGTGTGTGTGTGTGCGTGTGTGTGTGTGTGTGCACGTGTGCCTGTAATGCGTGGGTGGGTGTGGGTTATAACTTTTACGTGGGAGTATGGATGTGCTTTGTTAATGTGTGTGTGTGTGTGTGTGTGTGTCAGAGTAAGTCAGTTTGTACAAATGTGTGTGTGTGTGTGTGTGTGTGTGTGTGTGTGTGTGTGTGTGTGTGTTATAGAGGCAGATGAAAGGCCAAAGAGCTGTGTGATGTGTGCCAGGTGGTGTGTGTGCATGATGTGTGCCAAGTGTGTGTGTGTGTGTGTGTGTATAGTGTACAGTATGTGTGTGTACTTGTCTGTGTTTACACCTTTTAACTACAAACACACATAAATCAGTCCTTTAGTGGATTGTGAGAAACACACACACAAACACACACACTCTTTCTCAGTCTCTCTCCTCAGGCACACACTCTTACTGTCTATAGTACTCCTATGGGGGCAGTTTTAAGGTGTGTATGATTGGGGTAAACAGAGCAGTTTCTGTCCCACAAACACACAATAGAACTATACCTGGGAGAACAATGTGTTCTGGAGGTGCTGCTGTATCAGCTGACACACACACACACACACACACACAAATACACACACTTTTTGGTTTAATATTACAGGGAAAGGCTTATTTATTGGTTGCACGCACGCACGTGTACTCGCACACACACACACACACATAATTAGTCATTCAACCAGACACAGACACTCTCACGCAATCTTAAGCAGGAGCCAGAAGAATTAGGAATTGGAGTTCCTCTCAGTTTAACATCGATAACATGCCTTACACTCCAAAAAGAAAAACTCCACGCACACTACACTCTAAAAAAGTATGTAACATGCACTGTATAATGTGTTGCACAACTGAACCAAACACACTATGAATATACCACTGATATACAGTAGGTGTGTCCCATGATGTACTGCCTAAAGTTCATAACATAATGGCAGAGTGATCTTAAGTTTTTCTTAATTCTGTTGACTAATCTGTAAAGTAATCTTATTTAATTTTGACATCAAACGATGAGGGAATGAGGGAAAGGAACAGAATGTCAGGTTTTTTTTTTTTTATTGTGTGTCTTTATTTGCCTCCACATTAAAACCATGGCACAGCTTCAGCCCTAATACCTCCAGTGTGTAACATGATCTATGTAACAAGGCATGGCATTGTAATGTCCCCCTGTCTTCATGCTGAGTATGTTGACTGTTGTCATAGTAGCGCAACAACATGATGTCACATGCTGCTGTTATTTATTTATCAGCACAATACGTTAATCGTCCATAAATAGTGCAAACAACAATAAGTAGTCTATTTGGGAGTGCGTTAATATAGCGCATTGTCATATTTTACTGTCACATATAGTTTAATGATTTACTCATATAGGTGCTATTTGTAGCGTTTTATTTTTGTAAAAATTAAAGATTTTTTTTAGGCACTTTTTTCCCTTATTGGACAGGTCACAGTAGAGAGAGACAGGAAAGATTGGGAGAGAGAGAGAGAGGGGGGGTGACATGTGACAAAGGTCCTGGTCCCAATTTGAACCCAGGACGTCATGGTTACTTGGTATGCGCCTTAGACCGCTGAGCCACCAGGACGCCCATGTTCCTTAAAATTAAGACCACATTTCCCATAAACCCTGTCGCTTGCTGTTACAAAGAGGATGTTGCTCCATGTCCCCCCTCCCCCTCCCCCTCCTGGGTGGGACTCCCTATTTTCACGCCATTTCGCCTGAATTATGTCAAAAGGAACATGTTTTGTAGTGTGCTGGTGCATGCAAAGTGCACACTTTGGCAAACTTAATGCCCGCACAACTTGTGCATTCCAAGCGATAGCATAATGTAGTTTGCTGGAACATAAAGACCTGGGATATGGAAAATCATATGCTTATATGATGGTATACAGGGTCCTTTCAAGTTTTCAATGTAAAAAAAACACTAAACTTGTGCAATTGTGAGCATAAAACACAATTTTCCTATCACACATGCAGGCTACACTCAACTTATTCCCAATACATTCCATTCACTTTCACATGGAGAGAACGTCATGCTAAATGTTACAAAATCGGACAGGTTTGTATCTTGCTTTTCGGCAAACATACATACCCCATAAAATATGTTATTTTCTTCATTTTCTAAATCATTATGAGCCACTCTCGCTTACATATAATTCACCAAGCAGCATCAAGCAAAGTTTCAAATTTTTGAATTGGTTTGTCTGTTATTCCCACAATCTATCTATCTATCTATCTATCTATCTATCTATCTATCTATCTATCTATCATCCACCCACCCAACTAATCTAGAAAAGAACACAATGTAACAGACTGTATGATGCTGATCCCACATGTTTGAACTGTGGTGTAACTTTAGTTTTCCACTGGGACCTGTTTGTAGTTTAACACTGTACATGCTGTACAGTCCCATAGAATAACATGCTGCAACCATGTTAGAGAATCACAGATGACTCATCAGCCTCAAGGGGAAAGAAGGGGGTAGAGAGGGAGGGAGAGTGAGAAAGAGAGGAAGAGGGGAGACAGAGACTGATAGGCAGAAAGAAAGGAAGGGAACAAGGGAGAGAAAGGGAGGGATGTGCAGTAATTTGTTTTACTGCTCCACTAACACAAAACAGGACTTACTCTTACAGCATGTGTGTGTGTGTGTTTGAATGCGTGAGTGTGAATGTGCACATACGTGTATGTGTGTGTCTTCGGGTGTTTGTATGTTTGCAACTTAGAGGGGAAAGGAAAATGTTTTTATGAGTTTGTTCGCATGCATGTGTGTTCACGTGTGTGTGTGTGTGTGTGTTGTGTGTGTGTGTGTGTGTGACTGTGTGTGTGTGCACATACATGTGTGTGAGTGTGTCTGCTGTTGGGTGGGTGGGTGTGTGCGTGATGGAGGTAGTTAAAGCAGGAAGTGACAAACTGAAAGATGGGAACAGAATGTTCTATGGAGTGGCAACACAGAGTTGGGCTCTCTCTCTCTCTCTCACGCACACACACACACACACAAACACAGACACACACACACACGCACAGCTAGAGGAGCTTTGTGTGAGACCCACATACTTAAAATGGCACATCATACACACGTGCACATGAGCAAAATGCCCTGAAAAATCTTCCATATACCCACTCCCTTCCATATATATATGTATATAGGCCTACGTATATATGTATATATGTACATAAATAGAAACACAGATGAACTTACACACACACCACACACACAACATTCCTTCCATGGAGGGGTTAAATAACATCACATCAGTGGACCTTGTATAAAGTAAAAATAAAACCTGATATGGGAAATTAACACTGAAAATTAATGCTAGCAGATGATTAATCTCATATGGCTGCACCACTGAATGTTAAAATGAAAATAGTTACACAGCTTGTAGATACATTAGAAAGCTGAAATTAATCCTAGGTGTTTAGATTGTATGCTTTGATAACAGATTTTCTTTTAAAAACGAATAAAAAGGAGGAGAGTGGGCAGTCCACTCACATTTTTAGTGTTTTTTTAATATATCTAGGCAGCAGTATTTGAGGCGCAGGAGTGGAGTTTCAGTTGGGATTCAATTCAAGACCAGTGGGAGCACGCTTGTTGCTCCAGAGGCAGCAGATTTAACAGTGAAATGAGCTGGAATAGTTATGGGTCGGACTGATAATCTGCATACTCTTGGGTCGTGGTACGTGATTCACTGTCACATGGCACATGGCTGACAGCCACCGATGTAGATGCTGCCTTCTGTATAAAACACAAACACATGAGGGAAACATCAACCGTAAACCAAACTCAGTTCCAACTCATAACCTTGGAACGGTCTTATCGCTGCTCATCTCTCTTTTCTGATGAAGACAATCATTTCTAAAGAAATACGAACAGAGAGAGACAGAGAGGCACACACAAGCATGTATGCCGACCACACACACACACACACACACACACACACACACACACACACACATACCCTCCTCCTGTTTATTGAGCTCTGATGAAGACAGCGATACTCAAATAAATCACTGAGGAGTTTTCCTTGAAGCTAAACTGGTACAGTGACATCTGATAGAGACGCAGAAAAGGAGTGAGAAAGAGAGAGCAGGTGTGCTTTTCTGTATGTGTGTGTGTGTGTGTGCGTGCATGTGCTTGTGTGTGTGTGTATGTGTGTTAGTGTGTGAGTGTGTGAGTGTCTGTATGTCTCTACTTGTGCAAATGTGTGCATATGTCTGCGTGTATGCATGTTTGTATAGGCCTACATATATATGAGTGTGTGTGTGTGTGCGTGTGTGTGTGTGTGTGTGTGTGTGTGATGGAAATATTTCAGATGTCTCCTGTTCCCACCTCTCTCCCTCAAGGCTTCACTGACTCTTGATATTATCTCACTCGGCAAGCTATACTCTATGATCCTTTATTGGAAAGTTGGTTTGGCAGTAAGCAACCATTAAAAAATAAAGAATTAATTTCTGGGAGCGTATTGAGAAAGAGTGTATGAGTAGTAAGTTTGTTTTGCCCATAGCCATCTATGTCGACAGAGTTATGGCACTGAAGTCAGCAAGGTGCTGACAGTTTCCAATACTTACTGATCAAGTGTTCAATAAGCTAATGCAGCCTAGCAACAACATCAAGAACATTTACAAACACACACGTATACACTCCAACACACACACACACACACACACACACATACATGCACAAGCAGAGACATACATATACTGTATATATTGTTTTTTTTGTTTTTTTTGCAATTTCTGTTTTTGAAATTGGATGGAAGTAGTGCCTTTTCTACTTTCCTGTATATTTCTTTTTCACTTTGGCCTTTTTTAAGTCATTCCAAATACAGTTTTGCCAGCAGAAAGGACAGTGTCAATTCCTCATAACATCACTGATTGAGGTATTTATATTAGTTAGTCATTAATAGTTTATGAGAAAAAGGGTATTGCCTCAGATGAACCAGCATCAGGTTGCTGCTGAAATCAGCAGAGCGAAAACCTGTCAAGTCAGAACACAGTTCTGCTGTTTCAGCTCCTCACACACGACGGGGGAATGTCACAGCACTGTCTCACATACACACATGCACACACACTCCACAAACACACACATCGCACACACACACAAAGACAAAGACAAAGACATACACTTTCTATTTTCTCATTAGTGCAGAGCTGCAATGCCAGTGCTGAGGTCTTGGGTTCATTTGAGACTAAGGCAGGTCAGAGATGATTGATGTGTCCCGTCATCCAATTGTGGCTGAAGCATAAACATCAGGCACCAATCAGGCCAGGGTGTGGCTGTGTGTGTGTGTGTGTGTGTGTGTGTTTGTGTGTGTGTGTGGAGGGGGGGTGGGGGGTGATATTGATGTAAGAGAATGTCTTGAATCCACAACATCTTAACAACCACTCAGTCACATGATTTTAAATAATAGCAGATGGATTAAGACCTGCAGTGTTTAGTTACCAATGGTTACACTAATCAACGCCAGTCTTATGTAGGGCTGGGCGATGATAATGAAGCCATATCGTGATATAATATATATCATGATATGGCTCACGTGCAAAATTACATGTTAAATAAATTAATGTTAAAATTACATGTTAAATAAATTAATGTTCATCCCAAGCACAATTGCATGGTAACGTTAGGTGTGATGTCAAACAAAACAGAAATTTTCAGATAATATTCCCACCATACCTCATTTTGTGAGAGTTTTGGAATAAAATCTTGCATCAAGATATGATTCCACTGAAAGACGATAAACGCTAATACTGAGTTATCGCCCAGCTCTAGTCTTATGGTTTTATTTTAGATTATATCCATGGTGTTTATGCTTTATATGTTAGTGAACAGTAGAGAGCCAAAAAGACTGAACAATAGAGTATCACAAAAACAAACCGATAGAATGAGCCTTATTGTTCACTGTAGGGGATGGGAACCCGGGTTGTCAGGTTTTGTGGCTTTAGAGGAAGGAGTAACTCCTATTGAGACACTAGTAGGGAGTTTGGGTTGCCATGTCATCCTCCTCTCTCTTTTTCAAAAAGGAAAATGATAGTTGCACACTCTTCAGTCAGTTGTGTGATGTTTATTGAAGCACCAGGGTTTCAGCAAAGCACTTTCATCATGGTGTGGCTTTCACACAATTTCCACCCACACAGCACACAATTCAGAGAAGAGTGTGCGACTATCTTTTTCCTTTTTGAAATTGATATGCTCCAGCAGCCAGAACTTCACTGGGTGTTTGCTCTTTTTTCATTTTTTTTTTTTTACCCTTCTCCACACATCTCTGTTTAGATGAGGTTGAGCAACCAGAAGCTGCAGCAGAGGAGGCAGCTGCTCCTGAGGACTCGGCTCCTGAAGACGCCGCACCAGACGCACCAGAAACGGCACCAGAGGCCGACGGAGACCCGGAGCCTGACAACGATTCTGAATCTACAGTAGATGTGAGTGGAAATGTTTGTTTTTCTTGATTCTTTCTTCAAAATCAGTTTTTCTCAACAAAGGCTTTGTAGTTGCCACAAACCTCCTTGCAACCTCCTAGCAACCATGTTTGGTGCCGTCGTGGAGGTCCAGTGGAGAATTGGCTGTGCCCAAATAATGCCTAAATATGTTCCAACTGATACCTGCAAGATTGTGGTGCTGTGAGTGTAGGTCAAATCCAAAAGTAGAGTCTGATAAAGAAGATTTTTCTTGTCTTTAGCCCCAGTCTCTACTCCATGCACTCTTGAGTTGTAGCTTGAGAAGAGTCAGCTAAATTAACCTAAACAAATAGATGCTTTTTGATGTTAGCTAGTTAATTAGTCAGCAGGCTAATTTAGCAAAGCACTCAGTGTTAATGTTAACATATGTGAGTACTAGTGCTAACGTTTGCTCCTACTAGATAAGTTAGCTAGTGTGCAACTGTGTTTACAAGACAGTGATGGTTAACTACTATATAGATAACAAGCTGACATTATCTAAACACAAAATAGATCAGATGTATCAGTGGGGAAATAAAGGGCCCTATCTTACACCCGGCGCAAATCGGCGCAAAGCGCAGCGCAAGTGTCAGTGCTAGTTTCCGACCGACGCAGTTGTCATTTTCACGCCCAGCTCCCACGCCGATTTACTTCGTTGTGTTTTGTTACCAAATTGCCATATGCTTTCACCATTACGCAATGCCAAATGCCGAAAACTGTGTCTCTCTCCGCATTACGCAATGCAAAATGTGCATGTCCCATTAACCATCATCACACATTGACAATTGCTAAATACACAACCTCCAACCAAGAAAAACAACACAGTAAATATGTAAAAAGCACAGCCCAGCAAAAAGTCATGAAAATAAACTGCAAAGGCATCTTACCTTCACCCGATGCACAACATAGGCCTACCCGACGCACACACACATCGCCCTTGATTGGTCAATAGCCTACATACATATTTTATGTACCCTATAGAAACATAGCGCTGTTATTTCAGAACCGACAGACAGTTACCGACAGTTGGCGCAGTATCTTCCTGACCCAGGTATCGTAAATGTGCCTTTTGTTTTTGGAAAGAGTGAACGTAACCACGTACTCAACATTTCACATTAATTCGATGTGAATAAAAAACGCATCAAGTTCTGTATTCTTGTTTTCTGACTCGGGGGATCAGACAGTGTGAGACCGCGGTGAAGAGGAGGCTGTAGAGGACGCTGCGCCTGGCACCGGCATCTCCAATGCGCCCGTGCGTCGTAACGCATCAGTATTTATTACCTTGAGACATCCAGTCCAAATTCCTAACGCCTTGAATTTTTCGGATTTAATTGTGACAAACTGGATCTAAAAGACTGTAATGCACTTAGGAACTAAGACTGAGACTAATTGAGACTAATTCACACCATGTCAGCCTATAATGACATATAGATGCTTTTTGGACGTTCGTTTCTCCAACTTGCCGAATCCTCCATTTAAATAGCAATGCGCCAAGGTGCAAGCGCACCTGGCTTTTAAAGGGAATGGGAGATGACACTCTGATTTGTTTCATTCATGTTATGCCCAAAACACATCTATGATTAATTAAGAGACTACGTACAACCCCTTTGCGCCATTCGCATTACTTTGCGCCCAGTTTATGCGCCGTTTAACTAGCAAAAGTGGATTTGGACACGCCCTAAATGCACTTGCGCCATGCGCTTTAGACCATGCGCTATGGATTGTTTAAATAGGGCCCAAAGAGTTCCCCATCAAACAGCACAGAAATTAACCACGACTTTTCAGCTGAGTTGTAGACCTACCTTAGAAACGCAACCTGTTCACAGTCTCTGTTGCCCAAGAGCTGAGGACCTCTACTATGGCTAGGGAGCTTTACATCACCTGAAAGTGCTCCCTGGACTGTTTTTCTGGAGATATGAGGTTTTTGCCAGGCACTATCAACCTATGTTGTGGTAATTCATGGGATTCAAATCTTGTCCTGAACACAGGAAGCACCAGCGGATCCAGAGGCTCAGCCTGAGTCTTCTGAGCCTGAGGCCGCAGAACCTGACACGGGGGCAGCCCCGGATGCAGCAGACCCTGATGCGGAGGCAGCCCCGGACGCAGCAGACCCTGACGCAGAGGCAGCCCCGGACGCAGCAGACCCTGACGCGGGGGCAGCCCCGGACGCAGCAGACCCTGACGCGGGGGCAGACCCTGACGCGGGGGCAGACCCTGACGCGGGGACAGCCCCAGACGCAGCAGACCCTGATGCGGGGGCAGCCCCTGACGCAGCAGACACTGACGCAACAGACCCTGAACCAGCAGACCCTGCAGCAGACGGAGATGAGGATGCAGCAGCACCTCCAGCAGCACCTCCAGCAGCTGAAGGTGATCTATAGTATTTCAAATATGCACATTCAATATCATTTCAAATGGAAACTAGACAGTACCAAGTCTCTACAAACCTTTTTCATGTTTTGTGTTTTATACATGACAGTAGAGCAAACTCGGATTTGAACTTGGCCGCAATCTTTCAGCATCTTTCAGAGTTTTAATATATACAGAAATATTGCTAAATTTGGTACTGTTACAGTACTGTATGTTTCCTCCCTTTCTCCTCATTTTACATGAACATTTTTGCCCCACCAGGGGTAATTTTGGTTGCACTGGGAAATAGGAAATCCCAGCAACAGATGCAGTACCAAAGATTTATTTGGAAAACTGATGTGTTTTGGCAGGTGGCCTTCGTCAGAGTTTGTGATTGGTTGGACACACCCTCTTTCTAAGTGCTACCTGCTCATTCCATGCACCTTTGTCATTGGTTTGACAAACCCTAATGAAAGCCACATGTTGAGCTGATAAATCTTTCATCTGTGCCTGTGTTAAACAATACAGTAGAACATTTGCCTTCCGCTCTGTTTCTCTCTCTTATCCAGACCCTGCAGCTGATCCAGAGGCTACGGAGCCAGAGGTTGAGCAACCAGCAGCGCCTGCAGAGGAGCAGCCTGACACTGAAGATAATGCACAGGAAGAGGTTGGCAGCAGTAGAACTGAGAATGTCTTGACCTTTTAAACAACATATGAAGAGATGTCCACCTACTCTGACAAAATAATTGCTGGCATGAAAGTAAAATACACTTTGAATAATCTGCAAATGGTGTAGACACTATTCAGGAGCCATTATGCGTAGGAGTAATTATTGTACTTACTGTGCCTTATTATGCATTTTTTATGTTTTATGATCCATTTTTAACAGACTACACCAGAAGCAGAGGCAGATCTAGGTGTGCCAGCGTCTGAGGTAGAAGAAGCGGATGCAGCGACCAAGACGGAAGCGGATCCGGCGGCCGAGGAAGAACATGTGGAACCACCGGTCGAAGAAGAACAAGTGGTCCCAGAGGTCAAACAAGAAGTGGAGGCAGCTGTCCCTCCCACTCCCCCCCCTGGTAAGAATACACGTACAAGCACATATTCACATACACTATACATGCACACCCTACACACACACACACACACACACACACACACACACACACACCAATCCAGGCAAGAAAGCTGGGTTCAGCCTTGCAGTTTGGGTCCCAGCGCCAGTAATTCAGGTGTCATTCATGCCAGCATGGATTTCCTCTTGGCATTAGTCTCTCCCTGTCTCAAACCCACAAACCCTGCTGTTCTTGCCAGCATCGCAGTAGGTGAGATAAAAGCTGAAACCTGACACAAGTGCACACATGCTTGTTTCCATGTGTTTTTTTTTTTTGTGTTTTTTTTACATGCATGCATTACATTCATACAGGATGGGGCCAGTGAGACAATGGGTATAAACCTGTCACTTGCTACATACTAAGGCATGTAATAATCACACAGTGTATTAATTGTAGGCGTGCATACAGCATGTTCAGGATTATAAGTGCAAGAACACACAGAACAGTTGTAGAGAGAGCAATACAAATGTATCTTACAGGTGAGCTTACCTCTTCAGCATGCGTGTGCTTGAGTGTGTGTGTATGTGTGCTTGAGTGTGCTCACGTGTGTGGGGGTTTTTTTACGGTTAGAGAAAGTGTACAAACTTGTTTTGGCTAAAAACTCTGTTCTGCTCCTGTGTTCTGGCACATTCTGACTGATTAACTTGTGTCTTGTTGTGTCATGAAAGCGACAAGCGAAGGCTTTGTATGTCATGATAAATCTTCTACATCAGGAACCAAGTAATATCTTAATGGAAAAACTTATTCTGTACCCCGTGTATAGAAATGGGAAGTCACTGAGTATCCCCATATTCCCTCTTTTTAAGACCCCCTTTTTTTACTGAAATAATTTTGCAAGGAATTTTAGCCAAAACATTACCTAATGGCTGGAATTGTATTTGTTGCCTGTGAATATTTGTGTATTGAACATTAAGGAAGCTGTGAGAACTACAGTATGGGGGCCTTAGTGATTTCAATGGCATGACTCCTTTTAGATTTCTCAGCCCATTTTGCAGATACTCCCTCATCATCATACTGCTATGTTAACTCGTACACATTACATTATTAAAATACAATTTCCTTACTTTCTTTATTCGCAAAAGGCAGAAGTGACAGAAAAAAATATATTTCTGCTCTCGTGATTGTACTGAAGAGCAAAATAACAGATTAGTTTTCAACAAGTAACAATTGTAAAGTTGCTAACACAGCATGATGATAAGGACACCACCAGTGTCACCAGTTTTTGGTTCCATTTTACCAAGTGCACTTCAGCTGCTTACATCTAACCATGATTCTGTTGTTTGTCTTTGCCAATGCCAGATTTCGCTGCACCTGAGGTCCATGCAGGTAAAAATAACTTTTCATTTCATTTTTTCCATCTGTCTTTAGAGCAACCTCTAAATTAAACCACAGCAATTATAGAGACAGTATATAAATTGGTATTTCTCTACCTTTCTGGGGCCAAGTCACACTTCAGCTACACGAAATACTAAGGCACACCAAGTTTGATTGCTTGCAAATATCACACAAAAGCTCATTTGATCATATGAGAGTTCTGCCAAATGCTGTGAGCTTCTGGACATCAGAAATCACTTTATTTCACCAGGTACAAGAAGTGCACAAGGAATTTAACCTGGTTAATCAGTGCTGGCACATTTAAACAATACATGATTGGCACACATAGAATTGTTACCAGTGTAAAAGCATTGGCATTGTCACAGATGTGTCAAGCACAACTACCATAATTTGATAAATCGCAAAGATGCATTAATGACAGATGCGTAAAATATAGCTAGGTTGATAGAGGGCCCAAACTGCAATAACGTGCAGGAAAAGGTTTTCTTATGAGATCAGTAAACAGAATTTTAATGAGGTAAATGTAATGCTTTTACTTGACCTTCATTTGAATAATTTTAAGTCACCCTGGAGTTCACTCTGTAGCACATGGCTTCCATACTGGTTGAGATCCACAGCTCTAAATGGCTTGAATGCAGCCACAGGATCCACTTCTACACAACGTGAATGACATTTCCAAGTTATTTCAATACTAAAACCTCCAAATTCTCCTACACAGTAGCAGTTCAAAACATTATGGAAATGCCTGGGGACTCAACAGTAGATTGCTTTTAACCTCCTGGGCCCTTTTGGAAATAAGTTGAAAACCACTGAACAGCAGTTGTGTGTGTAGAGAGAATTACGGAAACACCCACCTCTCGAGATGGATTGCATTTGAAGTAAATTGACTACAACTCTGCTGTGTTTTTCCCTCAGAGACTGTACCTGCAGTAGCAGCGCCTGTCCCAGACCAGCCGGCTGGAGGTAAAAAGATTTGAAGAGTACCATTCCAAAATGCTATATATCCATTTTGTCCCAAGGACTCAAGTAACCTACTATCCGTAAAATTTAATTTTAATGGATATCTCATTTTGGAGTGCAACTCTTTACTTCCTCCAAATGTTTGCTGTCCAAAAACACAACAAACTACTTGAGATTTTCACCCACACAATTTCACCTCCCCAATTTTGTGTGGGATGGTTTGATTGGGTAAACATCTTACCCAGCCCCTAAATCGCCTAAATCGTCCCCAACTATCTTCAAAACTTTGTATATCTCTCTCCTCTCTCTCTCTCTCTCTCTCTCTCTCTCTTTCTCTCTCTCTCTCCTCCCACATTTGTCTCTGTTCGCAATTTAGCATCCAGTCCACTGAAGGAACATTCCAGCGGAGCCGTTCTGTCCTGTTTGGTTGTGTTCCATACATTGTTGTTGTTCTTTACCTGTTTAACAACAGGACATCCTGCTTTCTGTCGCTCAAGAAGAACACTAATTCCTGTCAGTCATCAGCAGCTTCCTTAGCAACGCTGTCACCTAAGGGAGGGGTGTGTGGCTCAGTGTTCAGGATAAGGTTGCTATGGAAGTTTTGTTTTTTTTTCCAACGTGTTAACTGGCAAGGGAACATTCTCTCATTATGAAGGAGACAAGAGATGAGAAATGAGAAACCGAGAGGAGAGGATAGTGAAAGGAGAGGAGAGAAAGGCAGTAGAAAGGTGAGGAGAAGAGAGCAGAGGGAAGGGGAAGCTAAGCAAAGGAGCAAAAATAGGGGAAGGCAAGAGAGGAGAGATGAGGGGAGAAGGGAGGAAAGGAGATTAGAAGACATGAGGTGAATGGAAAGGTTAGAGCAGAGGACAGGGAAAGAGAAGAAAATAGGTAGGGGCAGTCCTACCTAGCTCAATAGATAGAGATGAACACAGAAGAATGAGAGTACTATTTACAAAATATAGAAAAAATAATGCCACATTCCAATTTAGGACTTGGCTAATATTTAAAATAATAATAATAATAAACTGTATTTATTGAGCACACTTCTTAGCACAAATTACAAAGTGCTTATAAAACAAATAACAATAAAAAGGAATGTGAACAACACAATTTCAAAGCACACAGCACAAAGGAGGTTGTTGAAGGAAAGGTTATAACATTTAAAAGGCTATCATTAACATCAATGTGCTCGTCTGTGCCAAATTGCATCTTAGATTATACAATACTACTCTATACGATCTATTGTCAGGTAGGTTCTGCTGAGGTGAAAGAGTAAATTACTGGCAAATTATGCCTCTGAGGCTCTATCAGCCATGTATTAATTCAATGAAGCTACCTTGCCCTGCCCAGCTCCAAAACTGGTTTTTACACTTGCTGGGTTTTACAATGAGTGCTATTATATGAGTCACTCTGATTTTTCCATAAGGGATCTGATGTTAGGATAAGGTATATTGTATGCGGCAGATAATATCCTTTCATCTAAGTCAACACTAGTTCAAACAATCACTGTCACACCCTCGGAGCTAGATTCACAGTCCTGATCCGGGACACGTCCGCTGCAGGGCAGACACTTGGGATCTTGAAGGATTGAACCTGGGACTGGTTACAGACTGGTTCATATCATCATTATGTAGTGTAATGGGGCAGCAGTCTGGCGTAGCGGGCAGGGAGTCTTCCCTTCATCACCGTTTTGGAAAACATCTGCCAAAGCGTTCATGAGCAAGACACTGAATCCTCACCAGCTGAGGGACGGTATCCTCAGCTGACCTCCTGTAAAGTGACACAAGCGAAAAAAGGAAATTTCCCTACAGGGATCAATGAAGTATCACATTATTATCACCAATAATATACTAATAATTATTCTTCCAGATGGAGGCTTGAACTTGGAGGATGCTCTGGGAGGCTCTGAACCAGAGGCTGTCCCACCACAGTTGGGACAGGGCCGCAGTGGAGGATCTGTGGGTCAGTAAACACTACTAACCAGTACTGTTAATTGATCTATTCGCTAAATAACACTGTTGTAACCAAAAACCAAAACTGTCCCATCTCCAAGTGTTTAGGGCTACGACACAAGAGCAGTTAGCAATGCTAATTAGTACTGTTTATCCTATTAGTTAGCTTCTCCGCCTCTTCCTTTCCGTTGGCAGTAGGTATGAAAAAGTAATGACATCAAACCATGAGGCAGCCATCTTGATGCAGTGGCCCTAGTCTGCTACCAAAACCTTCTTTAAGTACACCTAAATATTTATACCAAATGGTTCGTAGCGCTCTGCAGTTTCCTAAGGCTATGCCTCATAAACTGTGGTTTGAGACACAAATTGGGTCACAGCCGTTCTTTTGGTGGATCTCCGTATTACACGAATGCTGTTATGTTTTAATGAGCTTGGTTCCCATGGCAAGAGACTGATTTTACTCATTTCGGGTGCTGGTTTGAGAAAGGTTAAGAGCACTTGCCTTAAGGGACTTTTTAAAGATAATTTGCCTGTGTAGCAGGAAAAAAGAGATTTTACGTAAGAAACTTGTCTCAGAACTTCAGCCTTTATTCCTCATGTGGAAGCTGACTCACTATAATTATTATAATCTAGTGAAAGGCATTGTGCTTTAGTGCTCTGTGATTAGCGGCTTTGTCAAGCTGCAGCAGGTACAGTACAGTCATGATGTCAGGCAGATACAGACAGGCAGCAGAATGAGATACACAGTGATCACAGCAAAGATCAGAGGGAGACAGACAGCGAGTGTGTACAGTATTAGAATTGTGTGTGTGTGTGTGTGTGTGTGTGTGTGTATGTGTGTGTGTGTGTGTGTGTGTGTGTGTGTGTGTGTGTGTATGTGTGTGTGTGTGTGTGTGTGTGTGCGCGCGCTCTCAGACCGGTTAGGACAGAAACTCTAGAACTCTAATGCCTCCAAGGTATAAACTACTACAAAGAGAATAACCCCTTTCTTTTATCTCTCTCTCTCTCTCTCTCTCTCTCTCTGTCTCTCTCTTTCTCCCTCCCCTCTTCCTCTCTGTCTCTCTTTCCTTATCACTGTCTGTCTATCACTCTCTCTCTCTCTGACATCACTCTCTTACATATCTCTTGCATCATTTGCCCATTTAAACATGTAATGATAATGGCTTTTTTCTCTCTGTGCTACCTCTCTTTCTTTCTCTCCTTAGCACACACTTCTGAGGACACAGGAGAGGGTAAGGCTCTTGCTTTTCACAGCCAAAATAATAATAATGATAATAAAACAATCTTCACGTAACATCTCCACACTGTCATGAGCCCAAAGCACACAAAACCCCTGTCAGACAGATTGGCAGCCGCAGTGGAAGCAGTAGGACTTCTGTTGTTTTCAAATCTGGTGAAACACACAGGATATTACTGGCATGCCTCTGACAATACAAGCAGGATACGAGATTCAGCAGAAAATGCCTCTCCTCTATTTTTTTTGTTCCAAAGAAATGTTGGCATGAAATTGGCATTCTTCAAAAGTGGTTTACTATGGATTGTCTAGTGTAGATGTTCCACATCTGTTGTAAGCGCTACTTTTTAGTTTCTTCCGCAATTTAAGCGGAAGCAGATTTATTCAAATCATCTGTTCCCGTTTGCCAGCCGTTAAGCAGATAGCATGTCAGGTGCAAGTTTCTGCCCGTTTCTCTCCACACATTTGGAGCGTGACACCCACGTTGTTCACATGCAGTCACTGCGCTTCAGCAAGTTCCTTCTAAAGATTTACCATACAAGGGTTTTGTGCATTGAGCTCATCATACATTAAAAGGAAATCTGTTTAGAAGTGGTCAAGTGTCATGTTTTTAGCTCTGTGTTTATGTGTGTTCATGTGTTCTCCATTCTAAGCAGCGGGAACACCTGAGGCTCAAGGTGAGTTGTGCTTTTTCTCTTTTTTTTAACCCCCCCCCCAATCACTTGTGTGTGTGCATGTGTGTGTGTGTGTGTGTGTGTGTGTGTGTGTGTGTGTGTGTGTGTGTGTGTGTGTGTGTGTGTGTGTGTGTGTGTGTGTGTTGCTGCTACTACATGAAAATCTCCAAAATCCATTTTTTTCCCCTTCACTTTCAAATTTCACTTGAATTAATATGTTTCTTTACCTATGGGAAACCTGTTTAGAAGTTGTTTTATAATTTCATAAATAAGATTATCAAATGAGGCAAGAGGCTGGTCATACCTAGTTGGAGGGCCGATTTCTCCTTAGGGTGGCCACCTGTCCCGCAAAAAACGTTTGTCCCGCATCCCGCACATCATAAGCAGTGTCCTGCATTTCAATGATTAGGTCTATTTCTTTTTTTTTTTTTAGTAAACAACATACTTATATATTTAACCGTGCATTTTCTAGTTGCTACTTAAGGAAACTGGTCTTTTTCCCTCCTATTCTTGCATAAAATGTGATCTTCAACCAAGCTATTAGCCTATTATATTTAATTCATTATATTTATTGGATTGAATAGGTCCTAGTGTCATTAAAATAAACATTTCATAAACATTTCATAAAGCCTATCGATGATTTAAAGCAGGTTAATATCCAACGTCACTGAACGTCACTTTGCATTCCGTTTAATATTAAAGCGATATTTACATAGCCTAATAATAGTCATTTCTCTCTCTCCCACGTGTCCCGCATTGTCCCGCAAAATCACGTCTGCTGTTCTGCAACGGAACAATTAAGAGGTGGTCACACTATTTCTCCTAGTGATTGAAAGGTCAATGTCTCCAGTTTTTGAAAACATGATGGTAATTGTATTGGAAACTTATTGGAGACACTAGGTTTTCCTCTGACCGCAGCTACATATCATTGTTGTCAGGTGAAAACCTTATATCTCTAAAATGTCAACTTTTTAGGAACTAAGAGAAACAGTCGTGTTTTTAGCTTGATGGCAATGCATTTTGGCCATTTTTTTTACATTACCTGGTCAGTTTTGAAATGTTTTCATAAGCTCAAGAGGTCATAGAATTTTCTCAGCCCACAGAAGACCAGGTAATCCTTCAAATGAAGTGAAAACATGAAAATCTCCAAAATTGGAGTTGGAAGGTTTTCACACGACAACAGCAAAATGTAGCGTATGTGATAAGGGTTTTGGCTGCTGAGCACATGCTATTCCCACAGATGTCTGTTTCCATAGGCACATCAGGGATACTGTGATAAGAGCTGTCCGCATTCCTGTCAGTGGATACTCTACATAATGCCACATAGACACATACCTCTCATGTATGTGTGTGTGTGTGTGTGTGTGTGTGTGTGTGTGTGTGTGTGTGTGTGTGTGTGTGTGTGTGTGTGCATCCAGCCACTCTGTACCAGATATATTTGTGCGTGTCCTCGTCTGTATCTGCACCCACCTGCTCCTCCCTTCTCCTGACTCACTACCTTTTCCCATTTATTCCACTATTTTCATTTCACTGACTCAGTCTCTTGTCTTTTTAATTTGTTTTGAGTCACGCTACCTGCTAGCTCTCTGACTCATGCTCCCGCTCCCTACTTTTTTCCCACCCTTTCAGTTTGTTCTTCATGGTGATTTACTGTTCTCTTTCATTCATCCCTTCACTGCTCTGCCTGACTCACCCACTTCCTCCCTCCTTTCCTCCCTCCTTCCATCTCTCTCTCTCCGCTATATCCTGTCATTATTAGTGTGTGTTGAGTGAAACCACGGCAGGGACAATGATGTGGCACTTTTCAGAAGATATATAAAGGAGAGCAGTGGGAAAATTAAAACAGCATAAAACACAGTAATATACAACTTTACAGTTTCCTCACATTTTCAATCCAAAATGTATCACAAACCAAAATTGATTTTGCAGGCTAAATTAAAGTTTTCTCTGTTTTAGGCTGCTACCCTTCTTGTCTGCAATATTTTATTCCACCTGCCTCATCTACAGTAACCCGAGAGGGTTTTGGCAGTGTAATATAATCATTAATTTGTAACATTATTTTGCCCAGAATTATCTGGGGATGCATTTTTAATATTTCCACATGACTTACTTGCTGGCCACAGCTCAAACCTTGAAACCTAGACTAAGTAGTGTAGCAGAGAATAGAAACCTTCCCACTATTTGCTGTAAACTAAACTAAGAAGAAAATAAAATAGTGTTAACTCTTCTCTTTTTTTAGTTATGATAACTGCTAGTTATGTTAGTTAAACCTGTGCTTTATCAAAGCAACTGTTGAATAGAATCTAACACTATTTTCTAATGCACAGTCATATGTATAAGTATTTGGACTGTAAGCTGAGAGTATTTTTTTGTTAGCTCATTAACTTTGTAATAAAGACATATAGTATGTCTTTTTTGGCATCCATGCTAACACTTTATACTCTATCTTAACTCAATTTCCCCTTAAACCTCACACACTGGCTACAGCAAAATGTTTAGCTCACTTTAGCAATACTTTAACTTCTGCCAGTTTTTGCCTCAGATGATTCCGCCATTGTCTTACAGTGTCTGATCCAAAATCTTAAAAAACATCAATAAATCAGAACTACCGTCTGTCTGTCTGTCCCCTCCAACCAAAGGAATTATTTGGCTACAGTGCAGTCACAGAGATTTCTTGGTTTCGTATTTACTTGTAAATGTTCTGTGTTAGTTTACCCCCCCGCAGCGCTCAAGAGGTTGTCCTTCAATGACGTTGACTATCTGAGAAAAATAAGTCAAACAGGCCTTGCAAGGAAACTGTTTGTTTATTGGTTGGAAGTAATCACTAATTCTTATCCACTGAGGCAGAGTTGTACATCTCCTCCTCCCATGTAACTGCTACACGCATCAACCTCATTTTGATTTCATTTTCACTTTAGTCACATACATCACTGTCTGAGTTCAACCATTTCAAAAGGCATTAAAAAGCTCTATTAGTACATGTTCTGTACAAGCCACTAACCTGCAACATGTGTGTGATAGATCGAGGATGGAACTAGGATTCATCAACAGTAGATCTATTCTAAACTAGTTCAGCTCAGATCAGGACCAGTAGTTTATACTAGTTTACCCTGAGCAAATAGAAGACAGATTGATTGAAATAGCACGTTTCAAATAGCACGTTTTCAAATGTTCAGTCTTTAGGACAGGCATGTAGATATTTCTCTGCTCTGTGTGTGTGTGTGTGTGTGTGTGTGTGTGTGTGTGCTGTCTGTGTCGGCGTGTGAGTGCATTTGTGTGCCCGTGTGTGTGTGTGCGTGTTTATGTGTTTTTCTTTGATCTTGACTATGATTGGTATCTGCTGTATGCTATGACACGGCACGAAAACTATTTTGAGATGTCACAGCGTTGTTGTCATAGCAACTGGCTCACAGGTGCCGACAGAATTGCGCTGCCACTGTGATCGTTTCTAGGGCTCTAATTACGGGATAGCTGAGTGAAATGGGATCAGAAAATGCTGGAACACGATTATATCTCTCTCACACACATATACACACACACAAAGACGGCACTTGATGAATACATGTCAGTCTCATGGCTGAATTGTCATCCATTATTTCAACCACAAGTGCCACCTAGTGGTGATTCTCAACATTACATCTCAATAAATAACATTTCACTGAAAAGCCACAATCATCAGGATATCGCACAACCTTATTATAGGATACAGGATAATACCGCCTTTAACACACATATGTTACAAAACACATGACCACAAATGGTAAAATTGGTTTCATAATATATTTATGGCCACACACTTGTAGCTTTGATGCACATGTGTCATTTATTTGCTTGTTTTTGTTTGTTTTCCACAGCGAGCAGCTCCAGCTCAATAGCGGGCATCCTGACTTCAGTGGGTTTGGCTATAGTGGGTGCGATCACTGGATACTACACCTACCAGAAGAAGAAACTCTGCTTCAAAAATAGACAGGGTAACTGTCTAGCTCACTAACTATAGAACAAATTAACAAATTAACTTAATACCTAACTGCTGTATACTGGACATAACAATGGACTAGCAGACTACAGCACTTCCACAAGTGATTCCTCTAGACCCTGGTATCTCAAACTATGGATTGGGGCCCAAATTGTTGTTGTGATGCTACCTCTGCTGGGTGCCAACATGACAAGAGTAGCCACACAGTGTTTGTACAATGTTTTTAGGTCCAGCCACGGGTCTAGGCTGCGGTGTAAAGTGTAACTGACTGATCCGTCACACATTAACATTAACTCCCACCAGAGCTACAGACTGTATAAGAGTTTATACTGCAGCAGATGTAAATGGTTGACTCCGACACACCGCTGAATCTCAGCATCTTGGAGAGTTTGCTTTAGTCGGCTTCAAGTGCGAGATGGGCGGGGTTTGCACTTTTGGTCCAAAAAAGCACAAGTTTTGGAGGTCAGCAATCCGAGACTGAGACACAGCCAACTCAGCTGTGTTGTCAATCACAATCAAGTCACACACATCCTGCATACCAATACTGCTGATTCAGCCGAGCTCTAATTTACAGTCAACATGGCGCTAACTGAACAATAGGCTGTTCAGCTTTAGCAATCTAGGGCAAAAGTCACTTATTGACATTCACAGCTAGTATTTTTTAATGTTCTAAAGGGAGAATGCATCTCACATTTTAGAAATTCACTCATCTTATTCCTCTGGTCATTTTCTAAGACACTTCAGTCAATATTAGTGAACATGAGTGACTCTAGAGAGTAAGGATTGTAATTGGTGATGTCATCAATATGTACAGCCAAGAGCCGCTCCATTGACAATGAGCGGGAGACTTTAAGGATGCTCACAGGAATAGTTATGAACTCTGTTTCATGGTGATGATAACCAATCTGAGCTGTGAAATATGTCAGCATCCTTAGAAAATCCTCCTGGGTGCGCTCACTGTCATCCTTAATTCATTCTCAGTCGAGCTGTGTATCAGTACAGCATCGCAAATTAGGGAGAGGTACAAACTCCTCATATTTGCTACAGGGGACAGTAGTGACAAGACAAAGTGATCTATCTTAAGGAGTAGGGAAAACATTTAATTAGCTAAATGCATGTGAAATCCAAATTGACATGTGATGCCCGACCTGCCTCTTCTTGTCTCTCTGTGTTGGTCTCTGTGTCACTCTCACTCTGTCAATCTCTCTCTCTCATTAGCAGCGGATCCGGAAGCGGCCCGTAAAGCTGACACAGCAGAGGCCCAGTCAGACCCCCAGGGTATGGAACACACACACACTCACACACTCACACACACACATACACACAAATACGCAGAGATGCATACACAAACACATACTTATACTGTCACTTACTATAGTGGTGTGTAGTTTTCTTGTTTGTGGTTTTTATACCTTGATTACTGTCAGCAAAATAAATTCCCCTGTGCCTATAATGAATATTTACTTTTCTCTACTCTATCTTACATGCCTACAATCACACACACACACACACACACACATACATACACGTACACAGACACACACATACAAATAGATACGCACACACACAATGAATACACCTTTACTTTAAAATGTTTTACCTTTACACTGATCTCTGTGTATTTATGCTTTTGTTTGCAGTCCTTAGCAACCTGCTGAACTCTTCCTAGACCAACAATGATCACATGACTGCCTGGACCAACCGCAGTCAAGCAACGTGGCGATCTCACTGTTAGGCTCTACTCTCTATAGAGCTATGTTACTGTGAGGCCCCAGTGTAGGGCTGTGCGTGTGTGTGTGTGTGTGTGTGTGTGCGTGTGCGTGTGCGTGTGTGTGCGTGCGTGTGTGCGTGTGTGTGTGTGCATACATGTGTGGGGAAGTAGGAGTTCAATAAGAAAAAGTGAGTAAATGTGTGTGAAAATTAGGGATTTTGTGATTGTTACATTAGAATCCATTAAATTGATGGGTGACGCTTTCAACTTTAAACCAAATCCGACTTGTAAACTGAATAATACTGTTTTTCCCTGTAGTATCCATGAAGAGATTCGATCTCATATTATTACTTATGACCATAAGATGGCTAAAATAATTATAGAATAACTTGTTTTGTTTTTATTTGTATGGCTACAATTCAGTTATCGTCATACAATGTGAATGTATGTCAGATGTGTTAAGTAACACATGTAGTTGCAGCATTGTAAACCCATGACAGATGTAGAAGTTGTAGAAGTCCTGCTTTTTACTGCATACTTACAACAATCCTGCCGCACTTTTGCTCAGACTGCAGAAAAAAAAGGTGGAAATTTTAAATGATTTAATCTTTTCAGCCATCAATAGGAGAGATAAATATCTATTTTACTCTCCTGTGCAATATTACACAAAGAATTGTCTACAGTGGCTGCTGCAGTACTAATGCAGGACAGATGCATAACGGGGGGCTTCTATATATGACTACCACTGTACTTTCTGGATTCTGGAGATGCTGTTATATGGTCCAATCCCTGTTTAGCGGACCAGTGATGTCACTGTATGTGTGTGTGCGTGTGTACTTTGATTGGTGACGGGGCTTAGTTTTAAATCCTCATGGGTGACTACCACTTCCCCTCAGTCAATTCAGGAGAGTCATTTGAAATGGATAAAATTGCAAATTGAATGTTCAAACAAGCCAAAACATCCTTATTGCTTTAGGCGGAACACAAGGAATTTCTATGTCAGCGCTATGTGAATTTTCAATTAACTGAACCACCAAAATACATTACAAAATAATTCCTCAAAAGTCTTCAAAACCTCTAACTGAATTCATCAAAATCATCTCTTTACTTACTTTCATATTAAGATATTATAAGAGATTCCCTTCCTAAATTTACTGAAGTGAGACGAAGTGAAGTCCGACCCAGCTTCTGTTAATGGATGAGTGTCCATCTGAAATGGACAGACTTAAAGTGATCATGTAGTAGCGTATTAGACGTTGTGCTGATCTAGTATATGTCAGTCTAGTTGTGATGCAGTAACTTCTCCTCTATAGTGCCTTACACTGACACAGACTGGCCTGACCAACCCAGAGACATACAGGGAGAAGAGTTGGGCCACTTAAGTGAAAACAGAGACAAATAGTAGTTTCAGATATATAAAAAAATAAATGAGGAGTTCTTGGTTTATCTTAATTCAAAAGGTTTCGACTTTTGAAGCTGTTCATGTACTTTGGATTTTAACACACCTCAAATTGTATAGCTCATTGGTCTCAGTGCAGTTTGCCCTTATTTACTGGAGCTGTTTTGTTTCCAGAACTACTTTTTGTGAATGTTGTGTTCAGAACTCTTAGAGTCTCCGTTGATTTCAGTGGTAAAACTCTCTTCGCTCTATGTCTGTTTGGAGTAGTTGATCAAGCCAGTTGCTGTTACTGTGTTTTTTTTATTACTCTTATCTCCACATTACAAATATCACTCACCTGTGATTTTTATATGAGTCATTTACATGTCATTTATATAGCAGCGGTGCCTCAAAGCTGACCCAGACTGTCTTCAGACAACTTGTTTGCTGTGGTATTTTGTGGTTATTATTGTAGAATGCCTCAGAAGCAGCGCTCTTACATTAAAAAAAAAAAAAAAAAAAAAAAAAAAAAACCTCGCCTAACCCTATTTCACCGTTGTAGCACAATAATAGTAACAACTTGGGAATGTCTTTTCGTTGCCTTATTATTTTATGCCTTACAGTTTTGTACTAGCTCCTCCCCCTTTAAATTTTGAAATAGGGTTACTGGGGTTGCATAGTGCCGCAGTTTGTGTGAAGTGTGTTACTTGTAAAGCACCGCATAGCTGTAATACAGGACAGAGACTGTTGCTAGCAGCCTAGCCTCAAAATGAATGAGATTAATAGTCTGTGACATCACATATCACTAAACTCTACTGTACATAATGTAGGCCGGACCCTGGGTCAAAGCTCTGTTTGGAATCCCTTCATATCCTTTAATCTGTGATAGACTGAGTTTGTCTGGCACATTGGAACCAACTGAATGGTGCGTCTGAAAGCTCATTCTGCATATACTACCAAATGGTGTGGAGTGAGAATACACAAAACTTCTACTAGATAGTAGAAGCTTTCGGACATAGCCATTGATCCCTTTGAAACACGGAAATACCCCTTTAATTGCAGCCACTCAAGTAAAGTTAAACTTTATTGAAAGGAATGGGAAAAGAGCATTGATCCAGGTGTCTGCAGTACACATGCACAGGCCGAATCCTTACTAGAGCCAAAAGGACTGATTGCTCCTAAAGGAAACCGAGATTGAATCCTAGGAAGGTAAAAACAAGGACTGGACAGTGAGGTATTGGAGTATCAAACATGCACAGTGACATATTCAACCAATCAGGCTTATCTACAAGAGCGGAAACTGCCACCACACAATGATCATAACCCAATATCTGCTTCTGCTATTGTCCAGTCCTACATTTACTGAGAGCCAAGCAGTCAGATTCCTTGTAATCAAAACCGAGAGAGACACAATTGGATTATGGCGTCCAAACCAGAATGTATCTGAGGAAATCTTGACTTGTTGGCTCCTGAAGTGCACTTCCTGGATAACGCTCGGGCATCAATCATGACACTGCCCAGTCCTGCCTTATACACACTGCCTCTCGAACCCCCCCCCCCCCCCCCCGAGAGGGAAATAAGAACAATATTATCATCATTAGAAAAGAACAATAAAACAAGCAGAGATGTTTTGCAGGTGATTTTAATAACACAATCTCTTTGGGAGAAGCACTTTCCTATCCTGTATACATCTTGATTCATTAAACATATTTAGACAATTCATGTTGATTTAGTATAGGACTCTTTACTTTTTATTTAATTATTCTGTCTTTTTTTTTGTTTGTTTTGGAACTGTCTTCTTAATTTTATCATCTGGCACTTATTTTGTTTTGTTCTTTTCTTTTTGAATTGTGTAAATAATATTTGAGGAGTCAATAAAAGAGTTTTTGTGGGGGTTACTGTCCAGTCTCCATGCTGTCTGTCGGTCTGATTAATATTTTCTTATTAATATAACACATGAAATTAGCTGCGTTAACTCTTTCTAATGTTAGCAAAAATGTGTCTGTCACCATGACAACCAGTAGTTCCATTAGTCAGTGCTTTATGTTCCACTGATGTGCAAGAGTGATGTTTCTGATACTGATATTTTTAGTGTGTAAAATATAGTGTGAACGCTAAACAGATGTGTGTGTATGTGTGTGTGTGTGTGTGTGTGTGCCTGCGTGTTTCAGTCTGTGCTTTCTGGCAACGTGTTTGAAAGTTCTTTAAAGCTCAGGGAGAATAAACACAAACAGCTATGACTAATGCATCATAAGACGTGAACTGAAATGTTTGATATGTCAGGTATTTGTAACAGTGAAAGCACACACACACACACACGCACACACACACAGTCTGGAGTTTGTGAGTGATTGATAGTGACAGGTCTATAAAGACAAGCCTGGGGCCCTCAGAAGTAATATGTGGGAATCTGCTTTAAAGGTCTTCTCACCACACACACACACACAAACACACACATTCACTGCATACCTAAACACATGCACTAGCCTATAAGAGTCACATTCATTCCACCTACACAAGTCATAAAAACACTAATTAAACTCAGCATTGCAAGCAGCTACTGGTAAGATCAACTGATAATGACTTATCAATGACTTTGTTTTGATTCCAAGTTAATTAAACCTAATTATCTTTCATAAGTGAAACTAACTCAGCTGTGTCAGTTGCTGATTCATCTGTGTTGGACTGAACCCCAGAATGTTTCAAATTTGATGTTGATTTTTTGATGAAATGTAGCAAAGAGTGTACATACAAAGTCCCTATGGCAATATATATTTAATATGTATATAATATAGTATTTCTCAGTATTGTCTGATACAATATAGATTTTGCTAGCTTGTCTAAAAAATAGCATTTTTACATTTTGAATAATTTACTGGAAGAAAAATGTATTACTTATGAAATACCACTTGACAACTTGAATCAATTATTGAGGGCAATTATTGAATCATAACAGTATGATATATTAATGTAAATGTAATATATGTAAAATGGTACAGAACAGTAATAATAGTAATCTGCCTCTGTGACTGTGAGGTTTATTTATTCAGAAAAGAATGAATGTAAAGCTATTTAAAAAAAAAAAAAAAAAAAAAAAAAAAAAGGATTTGGATAGTTATGAGAACATGCCACAAAATCAAAGTGACAACATGCCCCACAAAGGTCCCTTCCCTGAGCACAGAGCTTCACTAAACCATTCAAATGTATTATCAGGTTATAGCTGACCCTTGCTTTTATGTGTCACAGTGTGTCATTATTTTGATTCCTTAAAAAGAAAAAAATGAGAAGAAAATCACTAAGATTTTCATTATTTACTTTCAAGTATACAAATTGCTTTTATGTTAGAGTGTTTTGACTTAGACTGCTGTAATCAATATAGGTATTCTCTTATTAAGAAGATAAACATTTTTGTAATTGGACTTTTGGCTCCAAAATATTTCGCTTCAGAAATAAAGCCACTGAGACAACATACCAATGTGACAACTTACCCTGCTCTCCCCTACATATCTTAATATCATCTCAAACTCCAATCCATCAAAAGCAGGGAACTAAGAAAAAGGATGACAACCAAGAATCAAGAAAAGCAATCATTGGTGTTGGAGCCATAATGTAGTTTTTTGGTTGTTTTATTTTTATCCTTATCTAAAACATTATATGACTATATATATCTACACATGCAGTTCTGATATTGAACACGGGGTGAAGCATTGATGTAGGAAGTGCATATAGCTAAGCTCCAGGTGATGAGAATCAGGTGTGCGGATAGCTGCAGCATATCAGCGTGTCAGTGCTTGAGTCTGATATTGCTGAATCGAAAGATTATTGTGTCTGAATATGGACAATGCTGTTATCTATGCTAAAGTGAGCATATGTACGTATGCCTAACTGTGAATAAATGGATCGAAGAATCCAAAGATATACAGCGTACTGGACATTGGTTTATTTTTAGAACACGCATCCGAGACAAGTTCACCCCGTTCGCCCCTCAGTGGCTTTATTATTGTTGTTGAAAGTCACTACAATTGGTTTAGACTCTGGCTGGAGTTTTAACATGTACAATTTTACCTGGCGTATTTACTTAGTCTAGACATTACGGCACGTGGGTTTGTGCGCTAATAAGTCAGTCAGTACGGTAGAGGCGGTGGGAGTGGCCAATGACGTCTGCGGAGTGGGAAAGTGTGACATTTTACTTTATGAATCGCTGTATTGTACCGTTATGAGGTGAGTTCATCTGGCCAGTTTTTATTATTTTATAACAACTTGACAGTTCTTCCGAATGAATTATTCTAAAAACTTACTTGGCCTATTTGCTAGCTTGGAAACTAATGCAAACCCTTTATTTTTGCATAAACTACACAGCGTGAAACATGAGGTATTTTGTTTGCACTGTCACACCAGTTTTCACAGGAAACATTTTCTACGTGTGAATTTTGCATTATTTCTTGCTATGTAGAAAAGAAGTTCATGGTGTGAAGTTAATATTGTGCTGTGCTCAAATGAGCAATGTGGGATATCTGTCGGCAAAACCTAAGAATGATTTATAGGCCAACAATAACATATTGACCTTCAGTCTCGATGTGTGCTCATTATCGCACACATCGACACTTTGTAACAGTTAAATAATCTCTTGTAAAACGCTGCCATCTGCCAAGATCAGTAAAATATCTACTGTATGCCTTACAGCACGTACAGTGCAAAGTTTAAAGGAAATCATTACCCACTTCTCTGGTATTCCTCGTGCTAAAAGACAGGAACTGACTAAGTAGAGGAAATACTGAGGAAATGAGGGATACCAGGTATAAACTGTGGTGCTTAAAATAATTAACCAGTTAACATCCCATCATGCTTAGGGTTATATATAAATGGGGTCAGAGCCAGTTGTCCATTATTTTGGCTGCCACTGCTCAAAGAAGAGATCAGTGACTTGAGAGATGCATGCTTGGCAGGAGCAAAGCTGATGTTGGCATACAAGTCTGAGGGAAAGACATCATCAACTAGGGGCAACTGTGGACAGAAATGGACCTAAATATATTCAGTAAAGTTGTGCAAAAAACACAGGCAGAGGTCTGCTGAGCAGTGGCAAAATATCATCTGGTCAGACGGCTGATGAGTAGCCTATGTCTACAAACTACAGAAAAAATAATTTTGACACAGAATCATTTATACTTTAGCATTGACTCATTTGACACATTTGACACATTGACACATTGACACATTGGACACATTTGACACATTGACACATTTCGCCTTTAACAAATATTGCGCCTCCTGCGATTTGAAAATTGCAGTAGGCCATATTGCGATTTCGATTAATTGTTCAGCCCTACTTGCCACAGCAACCAAAGATGTATTATTACTGATGATTTCACAGGAAATAAAATAGAGCCTGAGGCCTGCAGAAAAGTGTTTGTGTTTCCCGAACGAGTTGTGTGTTTTGTGTGGTCTGGGAGTATTTTGGGATCTATTATCATGAAGATGCAGTCTATAAAGCTTATCAGTGTTGAGAATGGTTAAAGCAGCGTCTGTTTCTTGGATGCTGGACCTCACAGTGGGCAGCAGGAGGGCCAGACTGTCATGTATCTGTGTGTTTACTCCTGCTGAAGTGAAGGAAGTCACTGCACCCCTCTAGTGATATGAAAAAACAAATCCCCTAATTACACTCTGTGGAATATGACAATTAAGATGGTTAAAAAAAACCCAACCCTTTGATATGTTGTGCAGCTGCTTACACCAGATTATGGCACAAGGGAGCGTTACATTAGACCCTATGTATTTGTAACTGTGGGGTTACAATGTGTACTTATATACATAGACAGATTTGAAAATGCAAGGACAATATTAGGTGTTGTTTTTTTTGTCATTTTAGTAAAAATACCAAATCACTTTTGAACTTTTACCTTTAGGCCCCTCCCGCTGGCCCCTCTTCTCCTCTCCCTGCTCCTGACAGCAGGAAGTGATGTCACAGGAGCAGAGGTGGACAGGATGCCCAACTTTGTTCTGATGATGGTGGACGACATGGGCATCGGCGATGTGGGTTGCTACGGTAATGATACCATCAGGTAACCCCTAGCAACCAAATGTGTGTGCGGTTATCTTACCTGTACAGTCTGAAAAGCATTCTCTGTCTCTGTCTCACTCTCTCTCTTTCTCTCTCTCTCTCTCCATGTCTCTCACTCTCCCTCTCTCTCTCTCTCTCTCTCTGTTTTCATTATTGCCATCACCTTCTCCGTCTGTTTACTGCATCACCTCTGTCCCATATCTCTAATCTCTATCTCATTCTGATGTGATGCTGGTAAACTTAATTTGCATTTCTTTAGTGTATATCTCTCTTCACACTGTCTCTGCCTCTATTCAATCTATTCTATTTATTCTGCCTATCTAATGTATTTACTCTGTCCCTCCAGGACTCCTAACATAGACAGACTGGCTTCAGAAGGGGTAAAGCTGAGTCAGCACATTGCGGCTGCTCCTCTCTGCACTCCGAGCCGGGCCGCTTTCATGACGGGACGCTACGCACTGCGCTCAGGTAGCACACACACTTATACTTTATACACGCACATTTTATACTTTCATAAAAGTAGTCTCTGCACATAAACTGACGCTATTTGATGCGTGTTTGGGGTTGAAACTGGGGATCGGGGTCTCTGCGTAGGTGTTGCGTACCTGGCCAAGAATCTCAACTTCACGTCGAGTCTACGCAGAGTCGCACACTCTGATTGGTTGATCATAGGGTGGACCATGACAGCATCCAACTCTTCAAGCTCCAACTGCTCACATCCTATTCCTCCAGCTGCGTTGCTATATTTGCGTCCATCTTTGTTTTTACTGGTGATTGTCGTCGCATCTGCTTAGTTTTGGTACAATATGATTTTTTTTTTTAACACTGCCACCCAGTGTTCGGGATTTCAGCATCATGCTGCGGGCACATCAACGCAGAAGTATAAAAACTTAAATGTAAGCACCGCCGTGTTACATTTGTGTGATACGTTCAACTATAAAATGTGCTTTACACAGTGAGTCACAAACACACATACACACACACACAGGCATGCATAGGCCATTGTCTGTCTCTCAATTGCATATGTGTGTGTGTGTGTGTGTGCGCGTCAGGGCTGGGCAGTACGGGCCGTGTGCAGGTGCTGCTGTTCCTGGGCGGGTCGGGGGGGCTTCCCCCCAGTGAGACCACCTTCGCTAAGAGGCTGCAGCAGCAAGGATACACCACCGGCCTCGTGGGTAAGACGATGGTTGGGCTTTCTTGGTGTAGCTGCACAGGAAGACACAGGCATGTTCACACAGAGCTCTGTTCCACCTTTTGTACATGTTTATATAACAGTATCCGTGTGTGGGTCTGTCTGTGTCTTTTCTTGGCTTTCTACTTGTGTCTGGGTTTAGATAAGATTATAAAACTTGCACTCAGTGGGGCAATTTGAAGTGCAGCAAAGTACATAAACACAATTACAATTTAAGAGCATAGGATTTGGGGGATGAATCCAAACCAGACTATATGCAAGACAGTCAAGAACACCCATTGTCTATTTTGCAAAAATAAATATTATAACAATTAAGTGGAATCTTTGCCATTTGAGTTCTCCCTCTTATACATCTTGGAAGATCTTCCAAAATAGCGTACCGGTCAGGATTTGTCCCACTGAGGAGAGGTTTTTGACTCTTTCTGGTTAGATCTTCTTCTGCTGCCTGAGACATCATTCAGGAAGATGGATGTGTTCTTCTCTCTCCCTGTAGCTTTTTCCTATGTGTTGGCATGCTTGATTCTCCATATAGTTCAGGCTTGTCTGCTGAACACAAGCACTCTCACTTTCCCCTCTATTCAATTCATTATTTAAATATTCTATTCATTAATTTGAATGATTAGTATGTATTTGAATATATAAATATTTGTTAACCGCCCAGATCTTACAACATAGACATAGACACACATAGACACCATAACGGCAGCAGTTACAAAGGTTTGGTGCCCTGCAGGTGAGAGGGAGTGAAGTGCAAACATGGATACAGGATGTTGAAGTGAAAGAATTACGAAAAGTGCAAACAAAGCGCAACAAAGTGCCTAAAGGTATTAGAGAGGTGGACTCAGTAGACATTTTTAAACGTCAGCTGAAAACATATCTTTTTAACCTGGCATACAATCACTAATACTTCTTTCCTACTCTTTTTTACTTTTTTATTATCTTATTGTTTTTACTGTTTTTATTTTTTTCTATTGTTTTTATTGTTTTTAATGTTTTTACTTATATTATTGTTTTTACTCATTATATTGTCTTTACTCATTACTCATTATTGTGATATGGTTGTGCCGAACTATTCATTTTGTGATATGGGTGCGCTGAACTGTCAAAGCGCTTTGAGCTGCATAGTCTGTATGAAAAGTGCTATACAAATAAAGTTATTATTATTATTATTATTAAGGCAGATGTCAAGGCAGATCTGTGTCTATCTACATTCCTATCTCTCCTGTGTTCACTTTCCTGTCTCCGTTTCTCTCTCTGTCTGTCTGTCTCTCACTCTCTCTGTCTCTCTGTCTGTCTCTCTCTCTGTCTCTGCAGGTAAGTGGCACTTGGGTGTGAACTGTGAGCGCAGAGGCGACCACTGTCACCACCCTAACCAGCATGGCTTCAGTTACTTCTACGGCCTGCCCTTCACCCTGTTCAACGACTGCGTGCCTGGGGAGGGGAGGGACGTCCTGGCAGACCTCCAGAACACACTCCAAAATCTGTCACTGATACTTGGACTAGGACTTGTCACACTGGTAAGAGTGGTTTTGTGTATATACACCTATAGCAGACGCACACAGAGGCAGCCTTAAGCATCTGGGGGCCTGTTTCAAGAGCTAATGTGCGGAAAAAAAACATAAAAGAGAAAAGAGAAAAAAAAAAGCGAGGATTCCAGTTGGTTTGCATCAATAATGGTATATTTTGGGACTTCAACTTAAATGCATTATGTGCACTTCAGCATCATGGACAGCTCAACATAGAAACGCAGTTGTCATTTTCATGCCCAGCTCCCACGTTGTTTAAATAGCAAATATACTTGCGCCCATCTGTGCGCCCATGGGCGTGTTGGTCTTAAAATGAGGTGTGGTCAGGCGCATTGTTGGCGCATTGCTATCTTGAGGCAGCGGAAAGCGATTGCGCCATTGACCAACAAAAACCTGTTATAAAGTCAATGGCGCAGTGTTTTCCTGCTATTTAAAGGGCGCATTATTCAGATAGTAAGATGCGTCTCTCTCTCTCTCTCTCTCTCTCTCTCTCTCTCTCTCTCTCTCTCTCTCAAACACACACAGACAGCGTTACCATGCAAAATAGTAAAGGCCTTTTCAGAATTCTAAAAAACAAGTATTGTACCAAAATCATTTGTTTTCAATTTTCTCCCTGCAACATACCCACAAGTTACACCAGTATGACGGGCTACAGGGCGTTGGTAGACAGATGTGAAGTCTCTCCCTCTCCTTCTCCTCCTTTCTTCCACTGACCAACTCAGCGCAATCAAAACTCCATGTAAAGTAATTTCACACATATGATTGCATACCTTTAGAACAACAATGTGATGAGACAGAGCTCCTGGACATGAAGCGTGAGATATTCTGTCTGTGGATAAACTGAAAGATTAATTGCGTAATATTGTGCTTCTGTATTTCCATGGGACATCCGTGCATAAAGCACGTCCCCAAAAGGATTTAATGGACAGAGCTCATTATATATCTACAAATATTTCACATTTAGCAAATGTTATCCATGCTGATTATTTCCTATGATTTAACACTATATAACACTGTAAGGTCGGCTGTAGGAAACGTGAGCTGAGCGCTGCATAATGACGCATTCCAAGGATTCCATGCAGTAAATTCATGATGATTGAAAGAGCCTGTCATGTTTTTTTTAAATACCTTATAGTTCGTTATTGTTTTATTATTTAATTGCTCAGTTCTTTGTGCCATTTTGTTGCACAAGCACATTTGGCAATGTGCCTGTAATATTTAATATGTTGAAGTAATGGCTACGCCTCCGTTTCCCCGTATATATTGTATTTTAGAAATTCTGAATTTCTGAAATCTATTATATATCGAGTATATGTTGTATTTTAGAAATTCTGAATTTCTAAAATACAATATACACGGGGAAACAGAGGCGTCGCCATTACTTCAATATATTAAATATACACAGATAGGGGTTGTTTACAATGAATTGGGCTTCGCGCTCTTTCAGCACTGTTGGCCTGGTAGGATTATTTAACCCTAAATAAATGCTTATAGAGATTCTTTTAATTATCTGTATTTGCTTTAGTTTGAGAATTTACTAGTTCATATTAGTTGACACCGTTAGTAATGGGTTAGGGTTAGGGTTAGTGAAAGAAATAACCCGCCTACCATTTTGCTGTGAATATTGAACTGCTAACTGGTTCTAACTGCAATTAAAGCTGGCTGTTAGCTTTGAAACGGTGTCCGGTGCGTTATCTTTGATTGAAGTAACCACAGCTCGCCACAATATATATATATATATATATATATATATATATATATATACTGGACACACATCAGAGGCTGGCTGTATGTGGTTGTGTATTCTGTTGCTGTGTGTGTTATATCTTTCTAACCCCACTGTGTGTGTGTGTGTGTGTGTGTATGTGTTGTGGGATTTTCAGGTGTGTGTCCGTGTGTGTGGCCTTCTCGAAGTGAGCCTGTGGCTCCTGGCAGCACTGATCTGTGTCAGTCTCCTAGCATTTGCTGTGTGGTTTGTGCCCTTTGAATTCTTGGTGACCTGGAACTGCATCATCATGAGGAACCAGGAAGTGATTGAACAGCCAATGACAGTGGAGACGCTGCCCCAGAGGTTGCTGGGAGAGGCGCAAAGCTTTATAAAGAGGTAGGATGCGCAATCAAAATAACTGACTGTGCAATGAACAATGAATGGGAGACAGATTTAGTGGACTCACATATTGTTTGTTGAGTCTTATATATTTGAATAATCTTTGTTGTGTAGTATTGTTATCAAGTCAGTGAAACAAAAAATGTAGCCTTATCATCAAAAATCTCCCAAGGTGTCCTCACTTTTGCCGTCTTTCCAAATGCATTTTCTGTTGAGCAGCTCCAAATCTTAGAACTTCTTGACATCACAGATGTGCGTTGTAATTGATTGGGCTTTCTAAGATCA
Source organism: Centroberyx affinis (assembly GCF_046629955.1). Classification (NCBI taxonomy): domain Eukaryota; kingdom Metazoa; phylum Chordata; class Actinopteri; order Beryciformes; family Berycidae; genus Centroberyx; species Centroberyx affinis. The sequence goes on along the minus strand of NW_027279834.1, from coordinate 255,720 downwards.
CAGAGACAGCACATGCAAATTCTTAAATGGAGTGGTATTCTTCTTTAAACACATACTGTCACCGTTGCCTGGGTAATTTCCTTTTTCCATGGTCAAAAAAATGCACTTTAGTTTTTGACATACACGAGTCATTTGTTATTGCAATTGTTTTCCTTTGTTTATTTGAACAGTTTAATTGCAAAATAATAACCATGTGGAAAAATGGAAGGTGAAGTTAACGTCATATCCAGTATAATTCGCATAGACTCTCATTCTAATTTGCAATGCTAATGGTTTTTCAAAAACAACCCACATGGTTAATGTTTAAAATACCAGGCATGGCTGATGAGATTCCTTCCACTTTACCTCTTCCTGTCATTGGCTGATATCCAAGCTCCTCTCCTCTCCTCTCCTCTCCTCTCCTCTCCTCTCCTCTCCTCTCCTCTCCTCTCCTCTCCTCTCCTCTCCTCTCCTCTCCTCTTCACTCCTCTCCTCTTCACTCCTCTCCTCTCCACTCCTCTCCTCTTCACTCTTCTCCTCTCCTCTCCTCTCCTCTCCTCTTCACTCCTCTCCTCTCCTCTCCTCTCCTCTCTTTAGGAATGCTGATCGTCCATTCCTCCTCTTCCTCTCATTGGCTCACATCCACACACCACTCTTCACAACCCCCGCCTTTGCAGGCAGAAGTCGCCATGGTCGCTATGGTGACAACATGGAAGAAGTGGACTGGATCATAGGTGAGGGAGGGCTGTGAGGAGGAATGTGTTAATAAGCCCTGTTTGTATGGGAGCGTTGTATGAGGACCTCAAGGAATTGAAAATTCTGTCCTGCGTTTCAATTTGCATTTTGCAAGGCTGTGAATTTGCACAAGATACACTGCACAGTACATACCAAGTATTTTCATATTTGGATTGAGTTAAAACCTTGAGACAAAAATCTGCCGATAATGTTGGATAATTGCATTTTGCATTACAATTCATCTCTTTTCTTGACAGCAATACTTTATTCAGAGAGTATTTGTTGCACATTCTAAGCAGAGATGAATTATAAATGCATTGTAACCATGTTATAAGTATATATGCCCTATTCTTATGTAATAATCACATAAATTAACATTATACTGTGTTATGGCATGCGTTGTAATGCATGATGTAGTATCTAAAATCTAGTATGACGTTATTAGAGTATGATGTTATTAGACTGTTATTAGTTGTTTTTTTATAGAGTTTCCCCACAACCTACTGGGCTTTTTTGTACAATGTGTATATTATATAATAGGCCTATCATGTCATGTACTGAGTGTATTGATTCCAGTCCACTTAAAATGTGTTTATAATGTTCTTATGATACCTTATGAGCAACACTTCATAAGGTATCCCACATAATGTGTCACCTAATGAGCTTCACCATCTACAGTATGTTGCTATATTTCTGTGTTGTGTTTCTAGGTAAAGTGACAGAGACGGTGGATTCCCTCGGCCTAGCCAGTAACACTCTGATGTACTTAACATCAGACCACGGTGGACACATAGAGGATGCTGACGCCCGCGGCCAGAAGGGAGGCTGGAACGGCATCTATAAAGGTAGATGATGTCACAGGTTGCTGCTACAGTCGTCCACAGTCACAGCAAAGGCACCTAGATGCTTCAGAAACATTTCAAGTCTCAAAACTTGATGGATCATCTATAAACACAGTTGGCAAGGCAGCATTTACATTATTTACATTCACAGCAAAGGACCTCTAATGTATTCAAATGAAAAGACACGCATGCAAACTTAGAAGGACCCGATTTTCTTGAGAACGATTTAAATAGTAATATCTGCCAAGCAATTTCATCTCTCTTTTGTTCTCACTCCCCTCCCCTCCCCTCCTCTAAGTAATAATGCTTGAATTAAAACATAATAAAAAAAAGCTTGGGTTTTTCAGCACTATTTATTGACTCATGGAATGATTTTCCCCATGTCGGCCAAAAAAACTGATTAAAGAGGACTGTGCAAAATGAAAAAACTTTAATCTCAGGGTGGGAAAGCTAAAGGATATAGATAATTTAAGCCGTTGTATTAATGCTGGAAACTATTATTATGCTTTTCTTTGACAGTTTGATATTGATAACCATAATATCTTTGATGAAATGTGTCTTTTTTGGTCTGTACATCTACATTTTTCAATGTGATTTACTGCTGGGAATGGAGATATTCACGATGCGTCACTCCTCTCCCCTGTAGGTGGGAAGGCTATGGGGGGGTGGGAGGGGGGATCAGAGTGCCCGGCATTTTCCGCTGGCCTGGCAGACTGCCAGCTGGGAGGGTGGTGGACGAGCCCACCAGCCTTATGGACCTGTACCCTACACTCAAATATTTGGCCCAGGACACACAGCCAGACAGGTAAAGAGGCCTCTCTCTTTCTCTCTCTCTCTCTCTCTCTCTCTCTCTCTCTCTCTCTCTCTCAGTCTTTCTCTTGCAAAATGGTGCACGTTTATGAATGTTTGGAGGCAGTGGGAGAAGAGTGTTTGCCTTTTGGATTTAAATGTTGTTTGTGCTTGTGGGCTGCCAGCACTACAGATGCTAGTATATGCTTGTGTGTGTGTGTGTGTGTGTGTGTGTGTGTGTGTGTGTGTGTGTGTGTGTGTGTGTGTGTGTGTGTGTGTGTGTGTGTGTGTGTGTGTGTGTGTGTGTGTGTGTGTGTGTGTGTGTGTGTGTGTGTGTGTGTGTGTCAGTTTTTCCCCAGAATTGTATTCTTAGAAGGGTGGAAAAGCCTCTGAAACAGCATTTACTATAGAAGATGGGACACTGAAACTCTCCCCTGAAACCCATACTATTATTTTAGTTAGCTTTCAGGTTAGCACACCCTGGTGTGTGTGTGTGTGTGTGTGTGTGTGTGGATGTGGGAGCTGATGAGTTTTTAATGTGATTTTAGTTATTTGTTCCTCTGTTTTGTTGTGAGATGTTTCATTAAAGAACATCAAAATCCAAGTCTCTTTCGCTCTTTCTTTCTCTCTCTCTCTCTCTCTCTCTCTCTCTCTCTTTCTTTCTCTGCCTGTGCTGTTGCATTCATGCTCTCTCTTTACCTTGATCTTGTAGCATATTTTTTATCGCATCATATCCTCTCTTTCCCTGTTGCCCTCTCTTTATTTTACCTTCTCTCAGACTGTTAGATGGCTACAACCTCATGCCACTGTTAGAGGGGAGAGCAGAGCGATCAGAGCATGAGTTCATGTTCCACTACTGTGGCGTCTACCTGAACGCAGTACGCTGGCACCCACTTGGGAGTGAGTACACACACACACACACACACACACACACACAAATCCTTTGTTTTCCATTCTGCTGAAAAAAGGCAGATGTATTCATGAGATTGTGGTTTTAAAGTGGAATTCATACTGTACATTCAGACATTCACAAACACATAATAACATGGAATTTATGTGAAACAAATAAATCATGTTTATTTATATAGTATTTATATATTTATATACTATAATATAAAGTATATTTATTTACTTTTCAAAACAAAGTTACAAAGTACTTTACTACCAACAAAGATAAAAGACTGACAAAGGACAGATCAATAAAACAGAAAGATCAATGAGGTAAAACAGTAATACATTTGTAAAATAGAATAATATTAGGTAAAAGAAATAGACCCAGCCATAGGAATAAAGCAAGGCAACACAGATAAAAATTAATAAAACGATCAGGCAACCAGTGAAGAGACGCTAAAATGGTTCAGATATGATAGTTTCAGTTAAGAGTCTTGCTGAATCATTTTGAACACATTGAACCTGTTCTACCTCTTTTTGATGAGGCTGGTAAACAGGGCATTGCAGTGGTCATGGTGAGATGAAATAAAAGAATGTATAATCCTCTTTGTATCGCTGAAATTCAAGATGGACCAAGGGCAGGTCGAATTTGGCTGGAAACACGCACAGGGCCGATAACAAGGACTTCAGTTTTGTCCAAATTGAATTGAAAAAAGATTAGACATCCAGTCCTTAACATCCTTTAAACAGCATCCATACAGGGGAAAAATAATTGGTCCAAGAATTGAGTCCTGAGGCACTCCACATGTGATCAAGGACTGTGAGGAGACAAACCAATCCACAAACACAATTTCCTGACGGCCAAATATGAAGAGAACCAGTCTGGGGTGGACCCTGAAATAAGGACCCACTGCCTCAATATGTCTATCAGGCTACTATGCTCTACAGTATCAAATGCTGCACTAAGTTTAAGCAGCACTAACACAGTGTGTTAGTAAACAGCACTTGCCTGCATCGGCATTCATCAGGAGATCATTTACAACCTTGAGAAGGGCAGTTTCAGTGCCACTGACAGAAACCAGACTGAAATCTCTCAAATATGTTTGAGGTAAAGGTAATTTTGAAATAGGCCCGTAGTTGGTGAGAGCAGAAGGATCAATACTGGGGTTTTTTTTAAAAAGAGGCTGAACACAGTCAGTCTTAAAGGATTCAGGGACACAACCAAAGGACAGCGGAGAGCTGTTGAGAATAGAAAGCAATCTGGGTCCTGTAGATTAGTTGGCATGGTGTCCAGGGGGCTTGAAGACCACCATAATTGGTCTTTAAAAAAACTTCCTTAAGAGAGATCAGCCTAAACTGACTCAAAGTATCTCGATAAGAACAGGATACATCAGTAAAGAAAACAGGGCGTGAAATCCCAGACTTCATGTCCTTAATCTTAGCTTTTCACAGTCAGCATTTGAGAATACGAAGACATCAGGGGGAGCGAGGTTCACAAGGCGATCAATAGTCATCAGTATTTCAATGATGACTCAGTAGTTCTATAGTAAAATAAACAGAACGTACAGAACAGAATGTATAAAGAGAGTGAGACTGTATTTGTATGTGTATGTGTGAGTGAGTGGGCGCAGCATTATGGTGTAACTCTTGCTCTTAAGATGAGGCTCAACGTCGCTCTTTCTCTCTCTGATTTGATTTTGAAATACTCAGTACATGTTTTCATCATTTGCTCAAATTATGTCTCCAGTCCAACAAGGTTATTTTACTTTTTCAATGGGTTTTAGATGCCTAGAAGACAACATAAAAGTGCAAAAAATAATTGTAATCACTATCAGCCAAATAATAATGCTTTGTAAGTGCTAATAATTCTAAATTGATATTGATTGCACAGTATATTGCAAGACAAAAACATATTCTTTGCCTATCTACACAGATATATTAATTAAATGAAAATGTCTTGAAAACATATTTAATGACTATAGAAAAACACGTGAACATACAGTATATGAAATATATAAAAAGTAAAAACCCAGATCCAGAACAAAAATGAAAAAAAATGAATGGGGAAAAAATAAAATAGAATTTTGAAAAAAATAAAATGGATTTTACTGGGCCCTACCTTTATGTATGTGTGTATATACTGTATACGTGGGCATGTGTTCACTGGTGTGTGTGTGTGTGTGTGTGTGTGTGTGTGTTCAGGTGACTCCATCTTCAAGGTGCACTTCTTCACCCCCAACTTCTCTCCCCCGGGAGCCGGCGGTTGCTATGACACCAAGGTCTGCTTATGTCACGGAGACCATGTGACACACCACAACCCCCCGCTGCTCTATGACCTCCTCCACGACCCCTCCGAGTCCCGCCCACTGACCCCTGATACTGAGCCGCGATTCGCCGAAATCCTCGAACAGACCGCCGTAGCTGTGGAGAGGCATCGGAGTACACTCACAAACAAACAAGTGTCCGATGGTACTCACACACACGCCGACACGCACACACACACTGTTCCGAGCCAGATGACTTGGGAGAAGATTCTGTGGCGACCCTGGCTCCAACCCTGCTGTGGGACCTTTCCATTCTGTGGCTGCAAAGAGGACACGACACACACTTAAAGGAAAAATCCACCCTAAAACACTTTAACACAGTTGGAAAAAGAGCTATCTTTTGTTTTGGGGATCATTTTGTTTTTTGGTGGTGGTATTTTTCTTATTCCAGCAGATAACTGGCCAAACACAGACAATATGACATCACATTGAGATATTTCCTGCGCAGCTACAATGGAGTTTGATATTCAATAATATATCAGTACAAAAACTATTGAAGTATCGAATATTGTGATATTTCCGCAATATTTCCTCGGTATCAAATATCATATAAATCATTATAAATCATGATAAGTAATAATAATTATTATTATTATGATGATTATTATTATTATTAATAATAATAGTCTAGAGATTTCATGTAATTTAGAAGAAATAAAATAAACAAAAAAACCTTGGCGATAGTTGTTGGGCATTGGCAATAACTAGTGCAGTGCCCGTTCGCGCCACTGCTGCACAGAGCGTTGTTCGCTTGTTTATTCAAAGTTTATTAATATTGAACGTGTCGTGTGTCCAAATTGCACCAAATCCAACACTGCACTTCATTGGGTCCCCAGCAATACACCCGCCAAGTGTGAAGTCGAACGGACGAACGGTTCTCAAGATATGCGACGGACACACAGACAGACAGACTGAGATTCCTTGCTTTATAGTATGATATTGTATATTGCGATATTTTGACGGGACAGCATTACAGTGTTACATTTTGGATATCGCCCAAGCCTACTGTCAACATCACATTGTGGTGTCAGTCCCTCAGATTCAAAGAGCAAGGGCTTCTTTCTAGGCTCACCAAAGTTGGAAAATCATACAGGGAGAAATCCATCATAGAAGCAGCAGATCAACAGCAGTCTCCATAGACCATAATGCAATGCAGCCACAGCTCACATGTTTGCAAATCTGTCCCGGTAGCTTATGAAATACAACCCCCTCTTCGACAACATTTTAGTAATTTGAGAGAGCAGGCACAGCACATCACAGCATTGTTCTCTCTCTCACTTTTGCTGAACTGGAAAAGCCATTCTGCAAAATGTAGGAAATCACTAACTGAAGTTGAAGTAGACGAGGCAGATTGAGTGAAAGTGGGTTCACCAAAAAATTTATCACAAGATAACTCCTGGAATGCATTGAACATCACAGATTTATTGATGACATACTGTATCACAGTGTAAGAATAACTGAGGGTGGATCTTTCCTTTAACATAAGCCTGCATACACAGAAACATACAGTACATGCAAACACACAGACGACAAACAGCAAGAACAGACACCTAACACAAATATGTGCACATACAAATTCACACAGGTAGATTTGAAGTATGTGTGTGGTTTACAGTATATAAATATATTCAACATTCAGACACTATGTGCACTCCAGCAGTGATGCACAAAACTGGGAGGGTTGCAAGATTTTTGGAGGTTGCCAAATAATTTAGGGAATCTTATAATTATGTTTTTTAGTCTTTGTGTTAAATGCCTTCTTTGTGAATGAATGGATATTTTCAGCCTCCAAGCTTATTCCAATTCTTAAGTATTCAGTCTCAAGTACGACTGAAAAGAGAGAATAAATATCATTCGGTGCTTCCATTCTGCACTTTATACCTGCAGCAGGGGTTCGCAAGTAGACATACAGTAGTTTATTTTTTGGGGGTCACAAGTTGATCCATTAGCATACAGTATGTTCTGCTATAGAGGAAGTGTGTGTGTCCAAGGGTCTATAGGGGAAGTGAATTATGAGTAAATTATGCTGAATAGAATGAGACATGAGAAATAAATTATGAAGGTTACAGAACATAGACACGTCCTGAAGCTGAAAAGTAGCGTACTTTGCAAAGTGTAGAGTTACATGAGGCTGTGACTTTGTGAAGTGTGCAGACTTTATGAGTAATGCAAGTTTGTGGAAATCCTGAAAAATGTGTTGAAACAGCATCGCATCACAGAAACATGCACACATAACACATTTTGCACACACACACACGCGCACGCACACACACACACACACACACACACACACACACACACACACACACACACACACACACACACACATACACACACAAGCAAACACACTAAGAACAGTTTGTCTGTACCAAAGAGTACCAGAATATTTCAAATGTGTATTTATGATATTTCAGATGTGAAAATATGAAGAACCAAACTGCTGTGAGGCTGTTGAAGTTTTGCTATTATTGTTTACCTTAAAGTAGAATCCAGATCCAGTAGAATAAAGATCCAGTGCAAAGATTTCAATGAAGTCAGGAAAAGTTTGCTATGGATTTCTGTTGTGAGGAGTGTCATTTTTTCAATTTTTGATGGTTATTCTAATTTATTATAGCTGCTTTAATGCCCCTTTCTCTATACTCAGCCAGTTCTCAGTTGGT